>NC_072384.2:56074738-56174738 GCF_028885625.2 Pongo pygmaeus | reverse complement strand
CTAATTAAACCTTATTTACTTCATATAAGTAAGTGACAGAGTTGGAATAAATAGTTTGTCATTTTTATTTGCTAAATTTGATACTAAATACCATGAAATGTGAAGAAAAACAGAAAAAAAGTATAAAGCTTATCCAGAGGTCCAACAAATCTGTAAAGGTAGAAAAATTTTAGACAAGTAATACTGGTCTCTTTTTATATCATTTATGAGAATTTGCTTGAGGTGGAATGAAAATAATAATGGAATCAGAACTTTTCCTTCAAAACACCTAAGACCATTGTTTTCTCTCTATGTAGGCAATCCAAACTAGACTACAGCTGTTTCCTTTTAGTGGCATAAGTGACATCTATGTCTACCTTTTGCAAGCTCTGTGATGATGAGCTGTGTATATCTGGTTCTCAGTTATATATTCCCAGAAATTAATATAATACCTAGTTCTTAATGAATATGCAATAAGTGTTTGTTGAATTAGTAGAATAGATAAATCACAACGACAAACAAATGCGTCTTAAATCTTTTTTCCTAATTTGGTGAAAACTAGTGTCAACTGGACGGCTCTAGGAAATGACAATGTCAAATATTCTATTGGAGTACTTTGAAATAGATGTATCTTGAACTCCACGCAGTTCTTCTCATGCTGTTTTGCTTCCCTTTTCTTAAATGTCTCTGAGTTTGAAGATAATTTGAGGAATTTGAGAAAAATCTATCCATTAAAGGCCGAGCTCCTCAAAAATGTACCAATTATATTTTTGCTAACTAAACATAAAGATGTTTTAATATTTCGAGGAGTTGTGTGACTTGAAATTTGGTAAAATAATACCCATTAAATATGGAAGATTTGGTATTTTTTTTCAAAAAGTAAGCTGAGTAGGTAAGTCTTTTACTGTTTTAAAAATATAAAATGCTTAAAATTTCATACTTCATTAAATTTAATGTGACACGAATTTAAAGTTCTCATAATAAAGCCCATCTCATTTAAGATCACTTCAGTTGAACAAGGTATCTCAGTTAAAGGAAAGAAGTAACTGTCACAATGAAAAGAACTTTTTTCCTGCCTTAAAATAGTATACAACAAAAATGTAAAATCTCAGCTGATAAACACAAAGTAGCCCTTACCAGTGGTGGAAATCAGCAATATTAGGGAGCACATTGCAATATTTAACTTAGCCTTCATACACATAGGTAAGCTTTTTCCTCTAATATACTGGTTTTTTAAAGCAGAAATTAAGCAATATAGTTTTAAATTGGCTTAAACCAAAACATAAAGTGAATGAAGTCTCAGTTTTTGTCCTAGTTATTATATAACTATTGTGCAACTCTAATGGTTTAAAAGAAGCTAATATGTCTAAATATGAAAGAAAATCCTTATCCAACTAATTATAATCTTGTTTTCATTTTTGTCGGGAGATTCTGTTTATATCCTGGCTTTCTGCCATGTCATGTTAATGCTATAAAAATTCTGAACTGGAAAGTTATAGGGGGAAGACTTAGGATAATATGGTGGCCAAAATATTTATGCTAGAGAGAGGAGCAAGGCACCTGGTAGGCAGATCCATGCTGGTAACTTTTCTAAAGACTTCGATTTTTTAAAGGATGGTTATGTTTATTTGTTGATCACAAGGGTGAACACTCCTATATTTTCTCTCTGGGACTGAGACAGTCTAGGTAGTATTTGGGATACCTTGTTGTATGGTTTCTAACATCAAAAAAAAGAAATTAAACTTTGGTACAGAAAATAGACCTGGAACCACCAAATCAGAGTCCAAAGTAGAATGTTGTAAATGTTGACTGTAAGAGAATTTTTAAAGGCTAATGGGTTACTAAATATCATATTGTTAAAGAACATCTTTTGATAAGAAAAAAGTTCCAAATATATATAAAAGTAATAAGAGCTGATTAAAAATTAGAATGAATATTATATTACTTTTGCATAAAAATACACATAGGAAAATACTGAAACTACATACATATCCAAATGTTAGCAGTATTTTCTTTTTAAAAGTTCATGGTGTTTCCACTGATTTTCTCTAATTTCTAGCTATTCTGCACTGGATATAAAATTACTCTCTTGATTGGGAAAAAATGTTAAGAGCTATAGAAAATTCAAAAGATGAGAGAATATTTGGAAATTGAGTAGTTGAAGCATATCTAAGAAGAAAATGTGATTTGAACTGAATTTTGATGAACAAGTGAAGGTTGTTCTGAGTGCAGGGAATAGCATAAATGACCCCTGGTAGGAAAAGAGTAGGCTTGTCTGAGGCATGGCACAGAGTCTGTGTTGCTGGGTAAAGAAGTGGTTGGGCTGAGTGAGAGAGAAGTGCAAGATGGGCCTCTAAAAAGCTAGTTTGGAGTCAGGTTGTAGTTAGCCTTCAAAGCCATGTGTAAAGCTGTACTTAGGAGCAGGGGTCAGAGCACACTGACAGCTCAGGAGAAGGGGACTCATGTGATCATAGCAGTTTTGAGGAGATTCTCCTGATGGTCACCCGTTATTCAGAAAGATTTTGCACAGTACTTATGAGGTTCCTTTGACTTAATAAGAGTTAGGATAAGGAGCAAGATATTTAAATGGCATTTCAGAGTTAAAATGACAGAATTTGCTACCCGGCTGGATATAAAGACATGAAGGGGAAGAGAGCTGAGCTTTAGGAAGGCTGTTTGGGTTTAAGGGTTTGGTGACTGGGAGGGGAGTCAATGGGCAGAGATTAACATCAGCCCACTAGTTAAAATCTCACATTAGTGCTCTCACTTGAGAATGTGAAGGCACCAAATTTAGTGCACAAGTATGCAGAGAGAAAACATAAACCTAAGAATAGAGCTCTGGGGAATTTCCTCTTTTAAGGGGCAAGGGAAGGAAGATGAGCCCTCGAGAAAGGAGAGAGAATGCTCAAACAGAACCAAGATGCTTAGTTTCACAGGAGAAAAGAAAGGAGACTGTTTCAAAAGGCAAATGAAGGGCAGCAAGGCCAAGATGTTCTGCGGGGATTGGGAGAAAGTGTTGAGGTTTTCAGCTTCATTCCCTCTTCATTTGCCCCACTCCCAGCCTTTGAAGCCAGGGCTTCCTGGGGCAACTATAACACTTACCCCCAAAATTTTCCCTACAAAAATGAACATGGTACAGGAGAGAAAGCATGGAGCAAGAAAGCCTGGTGTGAGGTCTACTTCACTGAGAGAAAGCATGGAGCAAGAAAGCCTGGTGTGAGGTCTACTTCACTGAATAACATTAGGTTTTAAACCCAGAGGGACCTTCAGTCATTTAGTTCAACCTTCTCATTTAATAGACAAACAAGTGAAACTACCACCATTTATATGACTTGTTCATGGTCCCAAAATCTCAGGATCTTGGATCCTACCTTTGTGCTTGCTGAGTTGGCATCTCCAATAATAGCGACCTTTGCTAGTTACTTGAAAACTACAGGAAATGCCACTGAGTCTATGAAGTGGAATCCTGAGTCATTTTCATTTTAAAATTTTTATTTAAATCTAAGGTTTTATTTTTCCTTGAAGCAGGCTTATCCTTAGTAAAGCCCATTCCTTTGTCCATCATGATTAGTAGCAAGGTTTTATTTTGTTTTGATTTGTTTTGCTTGTTTTACAATTCACAGGTAAAATGAACATGGGAAATATTTTTTTCTTAAAAACACAACAGCTGGCCAGTCGCAGTGGCTCATGTCTGTAATCCCAGCACTTTGAGAGGCCAAGGCGGGTGGATCACGAGGTCAGGAGTTCAAGACCAGCCTGGCCAAGATGGTGAAACCCCACCTCTACTAAACATACAAAAATTAGCTGGGCATGGTGGCAGGTGTCTGTAATCCCAGCTAATCAGGAGGCTGTGGCAGGAGAATCACTTGAACTTGGGCGGCAGAGGTTGCAGTGCACTGCACTGCAGCCTGGGCAATGGAGTGAAGCTCCCTCAAAAAAAAAACAAAAAAAAAACAAAAAAAAAACACAATAGCAAAAGACTTGGAACCAACCCAAATGTCCATCAATGATAGACTGGATTAAGAAAATGTGGCACATATACACCATGGAATACTATGCAGCCATAAAAAAGGATGAGTTCATGTCCTTTGTAGGGACATGGATGAAGCTGCAAACCATCATTCTCAGCAAAACTACCACAAGAACAAAAAACCAAACACTGCATATTCTCACTCATAGGTGGGAATTGAACAATGAGAACACTTGGACACAGGAAAGGCAACATCACACACTGGGGCCTGTTGTGGGGTGGGGGAAGGGGAGAGGGAAAGCATTAGGAGACATACCTAACGTAAATGGGTGCAGCACACCAACATGGCACAAGTATACATATGTAACAAACCTTCACATTGTGCACATGTACGCTAGAACTTAAAAGTATTAAAAAAAAAAAAAAAAGCTAAGTAGACAACAAGAGCACAGCAAAGGAGAAAATGAGTTACAGTGTTGACATGAAAAACTGCTCATCATCACTGGCCATCAGAGAAATGCAAATCAAAACCACAATGAGATACCATCTCACACCAGTTAGAATGACAATCATTAAAAAGTCAGGAAACAAGAGGTGCTGGAGAGGATGTGGAGAAATAGGAACACTTTTACACTGTTGGTGGGACTGTAAACTAGTTCAACCATTGTGGAAGTCAGTGTGGCGATTCCTCAGGGATCTAGAACTAGAAATACCATTTGACCCAGCCATCCCATTACTGGTATATACCCAAAGGACTATAAATCATGCTGCTATAAAGACACATGCACACGTATGTTTATTGTGGCACTATTCACAATAGGAAAGACTTGGAACCAACCCAAATGTCCAACAATGATAGACTGGATTAAGAAAATGTGGCACATATACACCATGGAATACTATGCAGCCATAAAAAATGATGAGTTCATGTCCTTTGTAGGGACATGGATGAAATTGGAAATCATCATTCTCAGTAAACTATCGCAAGGACAAAAAAACCAAACACCGCATGTTCTCACTCATAGGTGGGAATTGAACAATGAGAACACATGGACACAGGAAGGGGAACATCACACTCTGGGGACTGTTGTGGGTGGGGGGAGGGGGGAGGGATAGCATTAGGGGATATACCTAATGCTAAATGACAAGTTAATGGGTGCAGCACACCAGCATGGCACATGTATACATATGTAACTAACCTGCACATTGTGCACATGTACCCTAAAACTTAAAGTATAATAATAATAAAAAAAAAAAGTAAATGAGTTACAGTGTTGAGTACATAACAGAACCATTATCTGAAGTAGAAATATCAAAACTGCAAGAAGTGAAAGATAAAAGAAAATAGGTGAAAAGAGAGTCCTTCAGGCTCCAGGTCTCCTAGTGCTCCATGCAGAGAAAGATATAAGGAGCCGGGACTGGTTGAGAAGATCACGTGGTCATAGTCTCCCCAGCAGTCAGCAGGTGGGGCCTAGTGCCTGGGCAGTGGAGATGCTCTCTCAAGAGAAGAGTTGGATGGAAGTTAGAAGCAGCCTCCATGTGAGTCAGAGGAAAAAAGTAGTGTGTAAATGGTCATTCTTACGCAATAGACCAAGACGTAATTAACTTGAAAAATAACTCTATTGTGAAAAGCAAGGAGAGTTATGTGTTATGGACTGAACTATTGTATCCTTCTCAAGATTCACATATTGAAGCCCTAACTCTCAGTGTGACTATAGTTGGAGATGGGGTCTCTAAGGAAGTAATAAGATTAAATGAGGTCATAAGGGTAGGGCCCTGATTCAATAGGATTAGTGTCCTTATAAGAAGAGACACCAGAGAACTCACTTGCTTTCTCTCCTTGCACGAAGAATACCACATGAGCACAGAGTGAGAAGGCAGCCATCTTGGACCCAAGGGAAAAGCACCCACCAGATACCAGCCCTGATGGCATCTTGATCTTGGACTTCCAGTCTCCCAAACTGGATGCAAATAAATTTCTGTTGTTTGAGCCAACCAGTCTAGTATTTTGTTATGGCAGCTCAAGCAAATACATTACTTATTAATAAATGCCTTGTTAGTAATATGGCATCATAGCTAAGAATACAGGCATTAAAGTCAGACAGCCTAAGTAAAAATTCCTTCACCACCACACTCAAGCCTGGTGACCTTGGGCAAATATTCAACATTGAAATTCCTCAATTCCCTTATCTACAATGTGAAATGATAAAATAACCTATCTCATTAGCTAATGTGAAGATGAAATAAAATCATGTATGTAAAGTGTCTGGTACATACTAAGTACTCAATGAATATTAATTTAAAATAATAAAAGAATAAGATTATTTCACCAACCATAATTATAAATAAAATTAACCACCTTGGGCTCCAAAATGGTTACAATGTAACTCAACAATTTTAGGTTTTATCTCATTTAGGTAAGAAAAAATCTGAATTTTTAAAATAATTTCTAGTAATAGTATAAAAGGCTGAGAAATTGAAGTTCTAAAGACACTGAATATAACACTTGCATCATGTTGGAGAGTCATGGAGTAGGTTTCAGAATCCCTTTTGCCTGCCCTTACTTCGGTGAATACTAATCCTATCACACCTTGAGTCAGGCCTCATAATGTAGTCATACCACACAACTCTTAGATCTGCTCCTGTTCTATTATTCAATGCCATTTCAATATTTCCTCATCTCTTTTATGTAATTACTTAAGTAACTAAGACTTTGTAACTTGTGGCCATTTAAAAATACATCTCATTTTTAGTAAATGTCTTCTTCTAATCTTCAGCTTTAAAAAATAATTTAAAACTGGTTGCTTTGGCACAACTGTCCTGGTTTCCTGGAACTTTCATAAATGAAATGCACGTTAAAAAGCATTCACTGATATTAACACTCTTTCTTTCCACATGTCTAATTCAAAGCAGGCTTTCCTATGAAGCTAATGAAGATTCAGGCCCCTTAGTTACATTGGGCCCTTTCCAAGGATCTGGCAGAGGCCCTGGGAATTTAGTATTCATAGTTCTGTATTATATTTCTTAAGAGGGTCCTCCAAATTATATACCATCCTCACCTTGCTGTTGCTATATCCTCTGAACTTTCAAAATATTTCATATTTAAAGTAATACTTGAAATTTAATAGGAATTCCAGTTGAAAGAAAATTAGGCTATGGAAAGTAGTCTGTAAAAAAATACCTCTGCAAGCCGTGCATGGTGGCTCACACCTGTAATTCCAGCACTTTGGGAGGCCGAGGAGGGCAGATCACCTGAGGTCAGGAGTTTGAGACCAGCCTAACCAATATGATGAAACCCTGTCTCTACTAAAAATACAAAAATTAGCTAGGCGTGCTGGCATGTGTCTGTAATCCCAGCTACTCAGGAGGCTGAGACAGGAAAATCATTTGAATCTGGGAGGCGGAGGTTGCAGTGAGCCGAGATCATGCCATTGCACTCCAGTCTGGGCAACAAGAGTGAAACTCCACCTCAAAAACAAAACAAAACAAAAAACAAAAAAACTTCTGCATATACCTCTTAGCCTCGAAACTGAACAAAATGGGTATTTCGTTATGTACTCATAGGTTCCAACTTTTATTTTAGCATCAGAGGTCTTTTGTCAAATGCAATCTTATCAAGTAGAACTTCTCTATCCAAAGAAAGTCAAGGGGAGCTCTACTCACTCACTATCCCTTCAACCCCAACTGCTTAAGCACGTATAGAGAGCCTGATTGGTCCTGTCCTCACAGCACAGTTTGAAAGCCACTAATCTAGACAGTAATACACAGTGGGTGTATAACTGGAGACAGAGAAGGAAAGCCTCACATGATTTTGTAGTGTAGGTAAGACTATAAGATATCCATCACCATAGGATAACCAGCCATTTTCCTGATAGGTGGAATATATTCTGCCTAGAATCATGAGGAAACTGTGCAAGACAATTTTTGAGGCTCTTTCTCACCAGTTGATTCTCAGGTCTCTCAGGAGAAGATAGGAATAACTACTCTCAGAAACATTTACATTCTAAATATCAGAGATTGCTGTTTTCTGATACTAATATTGGAAATACATGGAAAAACAGCTCAAGATTTGGCAGATGAATTCTTTCACTTTATATGGGACTCCAAAAACCTATGCCATTTAAAAGGACTTGAATACAAAGATAGGCAAAATACTCGAAGAAAACACCTTAAGTTTACATATCATCACGTCTTTCTTCTAACTACACTTTGAATTTCGCACCCTTGAATTCCAAATGTTTGCAAACATTTGCTGACCCAACTGAACTACATTTCAATCTACTTGGTTCCAGCTTTTTTAAACATTCAATGAACTTGATTTTCTTTAGGAAACATGCTACGTTATTCACATTGTCCCCTTTTTTCTATATGGGATACAAAACATCAATTCTTTAATCATGTTATTTGTTAAGACATTTAATTTTTCTTTGGTAAGCTTAATCTTCAATCATTCCTTTATTCATTCGGTATAAATTTACTTGGTGTCTATCTTCCAGATTCTGTGTAAAAAAAAAAAAAAAACTAGGGGTACAGAAAGAAATAAGATTAGAACTTGTCTTAAAAAGAACAAGGTCATAGAAGCCAATGACCACGCTTGTTGACTCATCTCTGGAATCTCCAAATGTAACTTGGCATTTAATAAATGTATTTTATTGCCATGGTATTATCAACTAGGCAAGAGACACGAACATTCCATTTTGGTGGAAATTTATTTACATGAGTGCCCACAAATAGGTTCTGTATTTAATTCTCTATTTCTTTTATATATATGTTTTTAAACTAATACCTAAGGTAAATTATTTCCCCATACAGATTAAATTCCTATCACTAATACATATGCTTGTAATCATAAGCTTATTTGGAAATGAGACACACTGTTCTACACAGTTGCCGCCCCCCCCACCCCACCAATATCTGTGGGTTCTGCATTGGTAGATTCAACCAACCACAAATGGAAGATATTCTAAATAAAATGGTGTCTATACTGAATGTGTACAGACTTTTTTCTTGTCATTATTCTCTGAACAATAGAGTATAACAACTATTTACATAGCATTTACATTATATTAGGTATTATAAGTAATCTAGAGATGAGTTTATGTATACAGGAGAATGTAAGTTAAGTTATATGCAAATACTACACCATTTTATATCAGGCAGCACTTGAGTGAGTATCTTCATATTTTGGTATCTGAGGGAGGTCCTGGAACCAATCCTCCACGGATACCAATAGAGGACTGTACTCTATAAATTCTTACATAGAGAATCAAAATCCTATAGTTAATCAGGAAAAGCTGGTTGCTTTATCAATTAGTCCTTATTGCTTCCAGCCAAGCCAAGAAATCAGCAATTTAGTAAAATGATTTATAAAAAATAACTAGGAATAATTTATTTGGCGGATCTTACACTACTACGAATCATTCAGACAACAGTGGGGCCACAGATCCTGAGCTTCTGCTCTCATTGGTTTCCTTCTCCCTCACCAACATTCCCATCAACAATTATACCTCTAAAGGAGGCTGGTAATCACAGCCTCTAATCCATTAGCACCTCACTCTTACCTTTCCTTTATTTAAAACATTCTTGAGTTCAAGGACATTTTTAGCAAGCAGGGCCCACAGGTCATCTCTTACTAGCTTCTCTGCTATGCTGGATGGAAAGGAAACAGAAGGAGAGGAGCATTATCCATCTATTTTGAAAATGCCTGGTCTGGGAAGAATGCCCACTGTCTATTTATTTTACATGATGGCCCCCACTCCTATTTTCATCAACCTACACTTCATATACTTCATGATATACCCGAGTGCAGCTTGTCATGGTTACCAGTGACTGATATTATTAAATATACAAAATCATTTTACCAGATGATAAAGGAAGCTACACTCTCTAAAAATTTCATATATCTAACGTGTTGTATAAACAGCCTAAATCCCTATACATTTTATAACTTCAGCAGTCTAAAGGTTAAAGCCTGTCAGTTGAATTTCACAAATTCCAGGAAGAAATGGGGAAGTAGCACCAACTCTTCATTGTATACCAGTGATCAAACATCTCCTCATTACACTTCAATATTGTTGCCTCTAAAGGTCACCATTGCTGAACATAATCACACAAAATCAAAGCTGCAAACTTTATATATCATGGAGGCAGTAAATAGCTTGGAGGTTTATTTTCTGGTGCCTGAACAACACTCTGAACCCATGTATAAATTCCTGGGAACTGTCGAATGAACCAAACACATTTGCAGTGCCTAACAATAGCTTCAATTAAATAAGTTTCCTGTAAAAATATTTTTTTCTGTCATTTCAGGTGAAAAATACAACTCCCTATGCACAAAGTAGTATAAGTCTTTTTAATTTGTCTGTTTTAAATGATATTACCTTCTCTTATCTTCCTGTAAAAACATGTTTGATAATGATTTGTAAATAACCTTCCAAATGGAATATCCAAAAGTTTACCTCAAAGGGAAGTCATGAAGTTCATTTAGTAAAGCACTAATATGTCCAATAATCACATATGCTCCTTGCTTTTTTCATTCATTAATTTCGCTGCACATTATTTGGACAACCTGTCACTTTGTAAGATCTATGGACTCAAAGTAGAAGCCTAGCCTCATCAAAGCCACCATCGGTTCTAACTACATCCATGCTCGGTCCTTGCATTTATTCTCTGTTCAACAGTCAATATTTTCTTTTGACCATACAGCTTATATCATTTCATTTCCACAGACGAGCCTAAAAAATCCAGTGGCTTCTGATTATACTTAAATTCAAACTGCTCACGATGGTCTACAGAGCCTTGCAGAAACTGATCCCTGCATCACTCTGGTCTCAACTCCTACCATTCTTTTTATTTGCTTAATTCCAGCGACACCAAATTCATCTGTGTTGAATGTGCAAGGTCTCTGATGGCTAGAGATTTGCACTCTTATTCATTCCCCTGTGCAGGTGCATCCTGTTCCCAAATCTTGACTATTTCTCTTTTTTTTTTCTTCTCATCTTCTCTCGAATGCTCTCTTTTCAGGAAAACTGTTTCTCCCCACCAAAACCAATTACCTCTCATTCCTGCAATCTCTTTTTATCCCATCCCCCTACATTATTTCAGTCATGGAACTTATAATCTGAAGTTGACTTACTCAGACAATTTGTTTACTGGTTTGTTCTCTGCTTCTGCCTTCACTAGCGAAAAGATCTGCTAGAAGCAGGTACTTAGTCTATCTTTTTCAGCAGCATGTGGTAGAGATGCAATAAAGGTATACAAATGCTCCTTAACTTACAGTGGAGCTCATCCTGATAAATCCATAAGTTGAAAATACTGTTACATTGAAAAAGCATTTAATACATCTAACCTACCGAATGTCATAGCTCCATCTAACCTGTCTTAAATGTGCTTAGAACAATTGTATTAGCCCACAGATGGAGAAAATCATCTGGCAACACAGTGCACTGTAGAATATATCTGTTGTTTATCCTTGTGATCATGTGGCAGACTGGAAGTAGCGGCTCACTGCTGCTGCTCAGCATGAGAGAGAGTATCACAGAATACTGCGCTACTCTCTTGGGCATATTGCTAGCCCAAGAAGAGATCAAAATTGCAAATTTGAAATACAGCTTTTAGTAAATGCATATTACTTTTATACTATTATAAAGCCAAAAAAATCTAAGCCAAACCACTGTAAGTCTGTGATGGTCTGTAGATCATCAAATGAATAAAATTTTAGGATGTTTTCATGGACAGAAATTTATGCCTTTAAAGATAGTTTACCATTTAAATTCAGAAAAAAAATAACATGATAGTTCTATATAAATAGATACAGCATGAGTGCAAAGTACACATTATATTTTACACTATTATATATATATTAATCAGTAATTATTATTAATGTGGCATGATTAATTCAGTATATCATTTTCCAGAAGGTCTGTGATTTTCACCGTTATGATGAAAAACAATTTTTAATCAGATTCTTGATTTCTAATACAGTTTTCACTGAAAATGATAAAAATCATGTTTGTCTTCCAGTATATAGCAAACACTATGAAGTATTTTCAAAAATCTTTTCCCTGTATTTAAATCAGAATATCCAATACTGAAGGAGCTGCACTGGTGATAAAATAATGTCTTTTGTTCTGACTTCTTGCCTTGTTAATGAAGAATTTAAGATGATCAGCTGCTTATTTTCATATTGGAACATTAAGTTGCCTACTTAAGAATTCAAAGGCTGGGCAAGGTGACTCATGCCTGTAATCACAGCACTTTTGGAACCTGAAGCAGAAGGATCACTTGAGCTCAGGAGTTCAAGACCAGCCTGGGCAACATAGCAAGACCTCATCTCTTCTAAAAATCAAAAAAATTAGCCAGGTGTGGTGGCCTGTGCCTGTAGTTTCAGCCACTCAGGTGGCAAAGGCACTAGGATTGCCTGAGCCTAGGAAGTGAAGGCCACCTGATCATGCCTCTGTACTACAGCCTGGGCAACAGGGCAAGACTCTGTTCTTTAAAAAAAAAAAAAAAAAAAAAAAAAAATCAGAGGAGAGTCAATCCTAAAAAGAAATAAAGAAAACAATCCCATTTACTATAGCATGAAAAAAGATAAAAACCTTAGGAATAAATTTAACCAAAGGAATATATAAATTACACACTGAAAACTATAAAACACTGCTAAAATAAATTTTAAAAGATACAAGTAAATCTCATGCTCATGGATTGGAAGATTTAATATTATTAAAATGTCTATACTACCCACAGCTACCTAAAAATTCAATGTAATCCCTATAAAAATCCCAATGACATTTTTTGTAAAAACAGAAAAAAAATTCCTAATATTCATATGGACTGTTAAGGGACCCCAAATAACTAAAACAATCTGGAAAATAAGGAAAATGTGGAGGCCTCACACTTCCTGATTTCAAAACATACAACAAAGCAACAGTAATCCAGATGATGTAATACTGGCATAAAGTCAAATATCTGGATCAATGGAACAGAATAGAGAGGCCAGAAACAAACCCTTATATATATGGCCAAATGATATTCAACAAGGATGCCAATGCTACACAATGGGGAAAGGACAGTGTCTTTAACAAGTAGTATTGGAAAAACTGGATATCCATTTGCAAAATAATTATTTTGGACCCTTAACATTATACACAAAAATTAACTCAAAATGAGTGAAATATAAGCCGAAAAGCTACAAAACTCCTAAAGCAAAACATAGAGAAAGAGTCTCAAGACATTGGATGTGACATAATTTTTTGGATATGACACATATGACAAAATCACGGGCAGTAAAAGAAAAGAAAACAGATAAGTGGGACTATATCAAACTAAAAGCTATCAAAGAAAACAATCAGTGAAGAAAAAGAGCAACCTATGGAATGCGAAAAAATATTTGCAAGTCATGTATTTGTTATAGGGTTAATACCCAGAATATATAAGGAACTTCAACTCAACCACAAAAAAAACAAATCACCCAATTTAAAAATGGGCTAAGGACTTGAATAGACAGTTCTCCAAAGAAGACATGCAAATGGCCAATAAGCCTATAAAAAGATGCTCAACATCACTAATAATAAGAGAAATGCAAACTAAAATCACAATGAGATATCACTTCACACCCATTAGAATTGCCACTATCAAAGGAACAGAAAATAACAAGTGCCGGTGAAGATGTGGAGAAATTACAACCCTTGTGCACTATTGGTGGGAGTGTAAAATAGTGCAGCTATATAGAAATTACAGATTGAAGGTTCCTCAAAAAATTTAAAATAGAATTACCATGTATCCAGCAATCTCAGTTCTGGGTATATATTTTGAATCCAAAAGAATTCAAAGCAGGATCTCAAAGAGATATTTGCACATCCCTCTTCATTGCAGCATTATTCACATTAGCTAAAAGTGGAAGCAAACCAAATCTCCATCAACAGATACATGGATAAAGAAAATGTGGTATATACACAATGGAGTGTTATGCAGCATTTTAAAAAGGAAATTCTGTCATATGCAACAATGTGAATGAACCCTAAGGACATATGCTAAGTGAAATAAGCCAGTCACAGAAGGACAAATGCTATGTGATTCCACTTATACAACGTATCTAAAGTAGTCCAAATCATAGAGACTGAAAGTAGAAAGGTGGTTGCCAAGGACTGGGGGAGAAGAAAGAAGAAATTAGTTTAATGGCTATAGAGTTTCAGTTCCACAAGATAAAAAAGTTCTAGAGATCTGTCGCACAACAATGTAAATATGCATAACGCTACCACCTTGTAAACTTAAAAATTGTTAAAATGATAAAATTTATGTTATGTGGTTTTTACCACAATAAAAATAATAATGATTCAAGGAAAAGCTTTCTAGCTTTATTTCCTGCAGCTTACCGCAGAAATAAGTATACTTCATGAAGTAATTGCTTCTGGTCAGTTTTCTGCACTCTTCTTTTTGATGAAAAGTTTGAAAAAATTAGAAACCAGGAGTCACTAAAAAGAATTTTCATCAAGGAACACTGTCAAATAAAAATTACAAGGGAACAGAAATAAAAATAAAAGATAAGACTGTTTTCCACATTAAGATGCTACTTCCCACAGCCATATCCACTGGCTTATCTGTAACTTTAATGTACGTAAGTTATGCTGTGTACACAGCATGTTAATGAAAGAAATGAGTGATTAGCAAGTTTAAGTAAAAACAGCTTATGACCAAAATTATTCAGATATTTCTTTCCATTTTTATTTCAAAGAACATGTTCTCATTTATTCCACTCATTTATGGTTTATTTCCAACTACCTTCAAAAGAGACTTCAGAAAAGTCTAACTGAGGGATATCAACTAATAAACTTCTATACAAAATATGTAAAACTATTGTCCTCTCTATTCTTTTGATTATAACATTAGATTCAATTATCACTTAAGGGAGGTCTAAAAAACTGTTTTATTTGAGTACAGACTGGTTTTCATTTTACAGTTCTGTGTGTGTGTGTGTGTGTGTGTGGTATGTGTATGCATGTGTGTATTGGTTATTGTTGTTTAATACTTTATTGGATATAGGTCCACACCTGTGTATGGATTACTCCAGTTCAAAGAACTTTGTTTCCCTTGATTTTTCATTCTTTATTCACTTCACATAGTCAACAGTGATTCAGGTCCAAACTCCCTATGAGACAGGAATTTCTTCAGAGCAGTGGGACTGGCACATTTCTCACATACAGCTTCTTGTGTCTCTGTAACATTCAGGACACATGCAATTTGCAGCTTCATGGGCAGACAAGTTTCTCAATGTAGGTATATAAGCGAATTCTAAATAGAGGCAGATGGCAGGTTTCTTACAACTTTTGACTTCTTCATGCACTGATTCTGTTCAACCTAATGACTTAATCTGAATATTACATTTCCCACTGCTGCTGAACATTATTTCATGGAGTTATGTAGTTTTATGTTTCTTCTCTTATTTATGTTTGTTTGGGGAATTTGTGAAATGCTTTTTGATCTGCAATGAGATGAGGGTTTTTTATATTGCAAAATAATGGGACTACATGCTGCATGAACTACTTTATCTTTTGTTCATTTTGCCCATTTTATTATACTCATTGTAGCCAATAAATATGTCAACATGCTCTCATGTGAAACCTGTCAGATCTGTGAGGCATGACTTTCCATCATTGGATAGAAATCTAAAACCAAATTTATCCCTGAAAAGAAATGAATGATAGGCTAAAGTATCTAAAATAAACTAGAAAATGGTAGCAACAATTTTCTTAAATGGACATATTTAAACAAAGAACACATTCTTTTCTACTTTGGAATTATTAAGAAGTTTCAATCTAAAAAGAAATATTCAAAGTAAGTACTACAAGCTGCAGGTGAAATGGCTGCTGCCATAATCTCCTAGAGTTTAAGTCCTATTACCTCAATCTTATGATCTCTTTAAATCACTACAAAGCAATGACAAAACAACATCAGTGATCTCTCTAAAGCTGCACTATCCAATACAGAAACCACCAGCTATTTAAATCAAAATTTAATTAAAATTAAAATTAAATTAGAATCACACTAGCTATATTTCAAGTGCTCAGTATGTGGCTAGTGGCTACCATATTGGATATTTCCTTCATCTCAGAAAGCTCAATTGGATAGAACTGCTCAAAATCATTATGTATACATATTTGCCATCATTTTTAGTGTTGGAAAATGTGCTCCACAGTGAAATTGCTAAATGACACTTGTCTCAACCTGCACCTGCCCAATTTTACAAAGAATTTTAAGAAATCTCTAATTTGAGGTAAATAACTAGTGAGAGGCTGCCTGGTGAAACATAAGAGCCACTTTCATGGTTTAAGGATCCCAAAATATCCTTTAGAAAAGATCTAATAATCCCTTTTAGACAATTGTTAGGTACTCTAGTCTTTGTTTTTGTGAATTTCAATGAATTTTAGGAGTAGGCAGTAGACTTGTTTCCCTATTAAATGTTTAGAAGGACTTTAAATATTACTAAAACCTCTAGTAGTAAGGAATTAAAACATCATGCTCTGTTCAATTACTACCATATCTCAATAACTTGAGTGTTAGCTCCTTTTCTCAACCAGAAAACCACCCCTTAAGCAATAATTCACCACGTTAATTGAAGACAGAAATGCTTTCTTTTATAGAAAGAGTAAGTGGAATTTTATCCATCCAAAATAAAATGGTGGAGGTATTGGTGATTAGGAAAGAGAATATTTTAATGCAAGGACAATGAGAGATAAAAAGAGAAATAAGATTTTCTAACTGTGTGGGTAAAGCTGGTGTACATCACTCAAAGGAAATTATTTCTCCCAAGGCAAATTTACAGCCCCAGTCCCCACCCCAGGGCTACTCTTCCTTCTACTCTAGGACTCACACAGCAACACACATAAACTGTAGGTAGTTGGATTATCATCTCCCAGTCACTGTTCAGCCAGACACTTAAGTACAAATAGAAACCGTGAATAGTGGCTTATACTGTCTGCCTCAGGATACATGTCCTGTCAAAGATTAGAGGAAGGCTCTACTCAAGACCACCCCACACAGTAATACAGGTTGGGCCGTGCACACACTTTTAAAGCAACTCTAGCTCTCCAGTTCTGCTTGCCTGGGAACATACCCAACAATGGTTCCTAAGTGGAAACTGACATTTAAGGAATCTAAGTTTAAAGATGACATAATTTTGAGCTTGACTTGGATAGTTCGTTATATTTGTGTTTTTTCAAAGACCTATTTGTATGAATATTTTCACTGCTGGTAAAAACCTTTACCATTGGTTAGCAATTTAACTTTTTAGGAAGTCTGTGAGGTGCGGTAGAATCACACATCTTTGGATCAAAATCTCAATCAATTCCTGCCACTTACGGGTTCAATAATCTTGAGTAAATCTCTTAACCCATCTGAAACTCAACATCTTCCTCTAGAAAGGTGAGCTCTTTGGCTTCAAAAGAGTTCTATGAGTAGTGTGAAACTATACATGTTGAAAATGCAGTATGTATAATTTGTACTAAAAACAAGTTAATTTTCTCAGTTATTTGCACAATGCTCTAAAATTGCTTATATTCCTTCTTCCTTCAAGCACTATTATTTTTGATAACCTACCATAAATATAGCACTTGCTAAGTTATTTACTTATAATAATATTAGATTATCTTATTGTATACATTTTCAGATGAGGAACCTGAGGCAGAGTGGGGGATAATAATGTACCTACACAGAGGTTGTTCAAAACAGAGCTGTATGTGTTGAAATCAAGAATTTGAACTCGAGTTTCTGATTCCAAAGCTATGGTTTATGCAGCTTCTCAGTACAAGGAAATTTGATATTTAGTTTAGCAGATGTGTAGGCAAAATCCTAAGAAAGGGATCACTTGTCCCAAGTAAGGTAGAAACTGCCTTGCAAATTACCATTCACTTCTGACTTGTCAAATGGAACCTCTCTTTGAAGCCATGGAGTATGTCTAATTGTCTAATTCATACCTATTTCTCCATCAGCTAGCTCAGTGCCTAGTTGGCTCTCATTAAATGTCTCTTTTTTTCCTTTTTTTTTTTTTTTTTGAGACAGAGTCTCACTCTGTCACCCAGACTGCAGTACAGTGGTGCAGTCATAGCTCACTGAAGCCTCAATCTTCTGGGCTCAAGTGATCTTCCCACTTTGGCCTCCCAAAGTGCTGGGATTACAGGCATGAGCCACCAGGCCCAGCCCAAATTTTCTTAAATTGATATAAAACATTTTCCGCTGCTTCTTTAGGGATAATTACTGAAACACATGGATATCTATAGTGTCTCATTTTTCTAAAATATGAACATTTCTTTGGGGATTGTTTAAAAAATTAAATGTTAAATAATGAAGAATATACATAAACACACATAAACCCACATGCACATGTGTATATTTCCATCATATGGTCATACGTTTTAATTCTATAACAAGTATTAAAAGAAATAGAATAATTTCTATTTTGCTTAGCAGCAAACTAACTAATTTTTAAAAATTGCTTTTGAAATTTCAGTTTCTGATTTGTTTCCATATAAGGAGTTTCCCCCTCTTATTTCCTGAAAGAGTATTGAGTTTGTAGTAAATCAACAACAAAATTAAAATTCGGCCACCACCTGGCAGAATTCTCACTCTGCAACATGAAGACTCAAAGGAGATGAAAAATTCAAGCTTAATAAGATTATCACCGTCTCTTTCTTTTGTATACATGTATCTAAATCTGTGCCTCCCAGCCTTTCTTCACTGAGCAGAAGATTATAATCATTGCTAAAGTCTCAGGTTTTTGCTTCTCTGCACAAAAATGAAATCAGTGGTGTGTAGCTGAATGCATTCCAGATAGCAATAGCATATCATTAGCATATCAGTGACAGCATCAAAAAAAATACATGAAAACAAAAACATTGCATACCAATGGAGATGTGTAAGAGTTTTCTACAAAAGAGAAACTATTTTCCTTGTTGCTTTTTGAATGGGTCTTTAAATTATAGTTACGACAGGGCCAAAGCTCTCAAAACCTGGACATCTTAGGAAATAAAATAGGAGACTGGCAACTGAGAAATCTAGATACCATACTGTTAAGTCACCCTGTGTTCCAGAGCATATATTCTTCCAGTGCTCCAAACTTTATCACCTATCTGACCAAGGCTAAAATTTGTATTTATAAAGCATTAAGTAAGGGACTCCCAGTGAAACCTGCAGAGTTTGCCTTATAAAAATGCACATGGGTACAATCCAACCTATAAGGTTTTTTTTCTATTTTATTTTCTATCTCCCAATAAATTAAGATACAAGAAAATCATTATTCTTGTATATACCAGATATATTAGTATAGACTAATACTGAAACTAAGAGCATATACATAGATGTATATTCCACTATTCTATGAAATGTACATATATATATATTCTATTATGTGTCTATTCATACATGCATATTCTACTAGAATATGTATATTCTAGTAGAATATGTACATGTATACATGGAGAGAAAGACACAGAGATAGACTCAAACACAATAAAATTTGTTTCCCACTCTCTAATAGTTCAAGACAGAAGTCTTCTTTGTCAACAGGGAGTTGTCTTTTACATGGTGATTCAGTTGATAATCTTTCCATTTTGTGGCTCCCTGATCTCCTAGATATCTTATCATCATTTCCATTCACTAGGCAGAAGGGGACAGAGTGTGGAGGAGCCCATATAGGAAGTTTTGTGGGCCTTGCCTGGAGCTATCACTCACAGTTCATTGGTTACAATGACAGTCACAAGCCTGTCTAAACTGCAAGACAGGCTTAGAAATGTAGTCTAGCTCTGTGTCCAGGAAAAAGAGGAAACATGTTTTGGTGAACAGCTAGCAATATCTACCATATCGAAATTTTCTGTATCTTACCTGGCATAAATTATTATAATTCTCTTCTAGCATTTTCTTAAGCATAGGAAGTCACACTTTCTAAATCAAAGACACTCCACTGAGAAATAAAATGTGACTCATGCTATTTACTACTCCCTTAGAACCATACCAAGCCATTCTGTCCTGCTGTGGTTTGATCTCTATACTACTTTCCTTATTTGAATTCTGAATGTTATATTATCAGTTTGGGCTTTTGTTTGTGTGTATTTTCTTACTAGATCAAAAGATTAAAAGAATAATTATGATTTCATTCATAAACTATAGGAATTTAAACATCTTACTTTATACAGGATTTCTTTCAGAAATAATATCAAAGAAAAAATTGGAATCTGTTTTTGAAAAATGCAAGACTTGTCTGTCTGTACTTCTGACAAATAAACAAGGACTAAGAAAATATTGATAATGTCATATGAAAGCCATAAAAGAAAAAGTCTCTCTCCGAGTGGCATACATAGTTGATGACAAACCTTTAACCTGAAACTAAATACATCTCTAAAAATTAGCAGCATTTTCTAGGTGTGAGCGTGACCCATTTTAATCAGCACACAGAAGAAATTTTTATGAAGTCAGAATGTTTTTATGCTAGTACATTTCCCTTTAGCTAATTAGACTTTATTTCTGAACCTATGACTTGTGCTCTAAAAATTCTAAACTATTCATAAAATATATTTGAAGAACAGATTGAGGTTTCATTATTTATAACTCAGTCAAGATACCAAACTGGCTAGATTGTAAACCTGCTGATACAGTAGCTTTTCTTCACCACTCTTTGAGTTGTTGCTACTCAAGTTTCTAATTTATGTGCAAATTGAATTTGCCTAATGCATATAGTAAGCTCTTTTTTCTTTCTACTTTTTTAGCAGTTTCCCATGCACCATGATTTAAAGTGCTTTTTTTTTTGCATCTTATGAAAAGATGAGTATACCAAATAGATTTATTTATTTTCATTGTTTTTCATGTTACTCCTCATACACCTCACCCAGAGACTAAAGTGATTTTCTATCATGAATTAAATATTCATCACAAAGCAGTCTCCTATGCCCTGCCCAGATTTAACTCAACTCGAGTCAAATGCAGAACTGCTGCTATAGCATGTGTTGACAGCACGGAAATAAAGACTTCAGGATTCTGTTTTCAATATTAGTTCTAGCCTTCTCAGCCTGATGACTTGCTACTTTCGTCCACGTACATTCTTTGAAAGCAATACAAAATTCCTTTAGGGTGGATTCACCTAATTTATTGCACCTTCGCTTTAGTAGGCACTATCTAAGAAACTGGAAATCAAAGACAAGTAAAATGGTCATTGCCCTAGGGGAGTGCACAGTCCAGCAGATAAGATGGTCATGTAAACAAATCACCCTTATACCAATAATTATCAACCTTTCAGGGTTCTAGGAATACTTTCAAATGCCAAAGACATTGGCTGGATATTTACAAAGAGTAAAAGCCTCAAAACATATCAGAAATAATTTCCAACATGTCACTCCTAGTGAATAACAATTTTTGCAGGACTCTAGGCAAATTTTAATTCTCTCTCTATTTGCTTGGTAACTATAGCATTCTGTTGCTGTTTCAATAGACTGCCCCGACCATATTCTTTTACATATTCACTAGAAAATGTTAGCAGACATTCTAGTAAACATGGAAGTCTTTTATGAGCCTGGGCCACCTACCTACAAGAAAAAAAAATGTGTCTTGAATGGTGATGAACACAACAAATACATTTTTATTATGTTTGGGTCATTGTAAAGCTGAGATCTGCTTGTTATCACTGTCTAACCTACTCTAACTAATCCAACATACATAACCTCTTATTCCTACGTTTTTGCTATTTACCCTTGGTCAAGCAAGCACTAAGGGATCATAAGAAAGAAGCTAAATAACATTCACAAAACAAGTCTTCTCTATCTGAGCATTAACATCCTTCTTCTTCAAAAAGCCAGCTACATACTTCTGCTTTACACCTTCTGGACAATAACCTCCTCATCAATAATCTTAATCACTTGAAGTCCCTGACCCTCTATAAATTGTTAGCCACTGTCCATTGATCAGTGTAGATGCATACTTCTAATCTGATATCTTACTCCAGAATAAAGGAGACAACTAGAAATACTGCTTCTAATTCCGGACTTGAGATATTCACTAGGCCTAATTTCCCTCCCCCACTATCCTGTGTCGGGGTGTAATGTAGTCACAGTCTGCTTCTGAACAATGCTATCTTTAAACTAGGCTAAATTTTTTTATTCCTTCTTGTGAACTTTTTGTAGAAAATCACCTATGAGCAATTAATAATCCAAACAGTAAATTAAGAAAATAATTCAATTTACAATAGCATGCCCTCAGCCAAAAACAACAAAAACACTTAGGAATTAATATAACTGAGGAGGCAAAAGATTTGTATAGTAAAAAATACAAAATGTTGCTTAAATATATTAGAGAAGACACTAATAAATTGTAGAAAAAATACTGTGATTAATAAGTTGGAAGAGTTGATATTGTTAAGATGTTAATACTCCCAAAGGCAGTCTACAGATTGAATGTAATCCCTATAGATATTCCAACGAATTTTTGCAGAAATAAAAAATGCATTCTAAAATTCATATCAAATTCCAAGGGACCACATATAGCCAAATCAATCTTGTAAAAGAACAAAGTTGAAAGTTGTGTCTTTATTTCAAAGTTACAGTAATCAAAATAGTGTGATACTGGCATAAAGGTAGACATAGAGGAATATTGTTGTTCATAGACTATTATTCATAACAGTCAAAAAGTGGAAGCAACTCAAGTTCCCATTGATGGATAAATGAATAAACAAACTGTGGTATATACATACAATGGAATATTATTCAACCTTAGAACAGAGTGAAATTCAGATACATGCTACAATGTGGGTTAAATTTGAAGACATTATGCTAAGTGAATAAGCCTGAGTCATAAAAGGACAAATACTGTATAATTCCACATATATGAGGTGAATAGAACAGTCAAATTCAGAGACAGAAGGTAAAATGATGGTTGCCAAAACCTCGGAGGAGAAGGCAATGGCAAACTATTGTTAAATGGGTGTGGAGTTTCAATTTGGGAAGATGAAAAAAGTTTTTGAGATGGAAGATAGGGATCGTTTTACAAAATGTGAATATATTTAACATTACTGAACTGTGCACTTAAAAATGTTTAAGATAGTCAATTTTATGTGTTTTTTACCACAACTAAAAATTAAAAAGAGGGCCAGGTGCGGTGGCTTTTGCCTGTAATCCCAGCACTTTGGGAAGCCGAGGTGGGAGACTGCTTGAGCCCAGGAGTTCAAGACCAGCCTGGGCAACATAGTGAGACCTCATCTCTACAAAAAAATTTAAAAATTAGCTGGGCATGGTGGCACACACCTATGGTTCCAGCTATTTGGGGGCTGATGCAAGAGGCTCTCTTGAGTCCTAGAGTTCAAGGCTGCAGTGAGCCATGATTGCACCACTGCACTTTAGCCTGGGCAACAGGGTGAGATCCTGTCTCTAAATAAATAAATAAAAGAGTTAGAATGGTAAATTAATTTCGTGTATATTTTACCACAATTTAATAAATAAATATTATAACTAAGTCTATGCCCACAAGTTTGATAAGTTAGATGAAATGGACAGATTTCATTTTTTTTTTAATTGTAGAGACAGGGTCTCACTATGTTGCCCAGGCTGGTCTTAAACTTCTAGTCTCAAGCCTTCCATCTGCCTTCGTCTCCCAAATCACTGAAATTACAGGCATAAGCCACCATGCCTGGCTGACAAATTTCTTAAAAAACACAATCTACCAAAACTCACACAAAGATATACATAGGCCTATTCAAGTTATCGGTTTATTTAAAAACTTGAATCAGTAATTAACAGAAAGCACCAGCCCAGGTGGTTTCATTGTTAAGTTCTACCAAACATTTAAAGAAATAATACCAATACTCTATAATCTCTTCCAGAAAACAGAAGCAGAAGAAACACTTCCTGACTCATTTTATGAGGTCAGCCTTACACTAATGTCAAAAATTGGCAAAGACCATACAAGAAAGGAAAATTACAGACTAAAGTTTCTCATGAACATAGGTATACAAATATATATTTGTATATATATATTTCACATACTATATACATATTATATAATTATATTATATATATATATAAAAAACAGACAGAAACCAGCAATGTTTAAAATGAATTATACAACACATCCAGTTGTGACTTATTCCAGGTATGCAATGCTGGTTCAACATTTCAAAAATTAATTAAATGTAATCCATCACATCAACAGGCTAACAAAAAATCATATGATCATATCAATAGACGAAGAAAAAAAACATTCGAGAGAGTCATGATCTATTCATGTGAAAATATCTCAACAAACTGGAGATAGAAGGGAACTTCCTCAACTTGATAAAAAAAATCTATAAAACACCTATAGCTAACATCATATTCAATTGTGAAAAACTACAAGTTTGGCCCTAAGATCAGAATCAAGACAAGGATTTCCCTTCTCACCACCCCTACTCAACATCATACTAGAAGTCCTTGCTAATGCAATAAGACAAGACAATAAAATAAAAGGTACAAAGTTTGGGATGTGAAGTTGGCAAAATTGTCTACATAGAAAATCCCAAAAACTGGAGCAAAAAACTCTTGAAACAAATAAGCAATTATTGTAAGGTTTTGGAACATGATGTTAATAATATACAAGTCACTTACTTTCCTATATATCATTAATGAGCAATTGGAATTAAAATTAAAGCACAACATTTACATTAGCAACACCAAAAATGAAATACTTAGGTATAAATCTCATAAAATATGTGCCAGGTCATACAGAAAAAAACTATAAACTCTAATTAAATAAATCAAATATCTATGGCTTAACACTGTGGCTCACATCTGTAATCCCTGCACTTTGGGAGGCTGAGGCAGGAGGATCACTTAAGGCTAGGAGTTCAAAACTAGCCTGGGCAACATAGCAAGATCTCAATCTCTACACAAAATTTAAACATTATCCAGGCATGGAGATGCATGCCTGTAATCCTAGCTGCTGGGGAGGCTGAGGTGGGATGATCACTTAAGCCCAGGAGTTTGAGGTTGCAGTAAGCTATGATTGCACCACTGCACTCCAGCCTGGGCAAAAGAGCAAGACCTTGTCTCTAAAAAAATTTTTTGAAAAAAGAGAGAACCAAAGATCTGAATAAATTGAGAGATAGTCCATGTTCATAGATAGAAAGATTCAGATTTATTAAATGTCAGTTATTCACAATTTGAACTATAGATTCAAAGCCATCCCAACCAAAATCCCAGACAGTTATTTTGTGGACATTGACAAATTGATTCTAGAGTTCCTATCAAAAGATGAAAGACCTAGAATTGCTAATTTAATAATGAAGAAGAAAAAGTCAGAGAGTTGACACTAACCAACTTTAAGACTTACGACAGAGCTACAGTGAGTAAGAGCAGACAAATAGATCAATTGATCAGCTGGTCAATAGAGCAATGGAACAGAATAAAGAACCCAGAAATAGGGCCGGGTCTAGTGGCTCAAGCCTGTAATCCTAGCATTTTGAGAGGCGAAGGCAGGCAGATCACTTGAGGTCAGAAGTTCGAGACCGGCCTAGCCAACATGGTGAAACCCCATCTCTACTAAAAATACAAAACATTAGCTGGGCTTGGTGGCAGGCGCCTGCAGTCCCAGCTCCTTGGGAGGCCAAGGCAGGAAAATCACTTGAACCCAGGAGGCAGAGGTTGCAATGAGCCAAGATTGCACCACTGCACTCCAGCCTAGGCGACAAAGCGAGACTCCATCTCAAAAAAAAAAAACCCAGAAATATACCACACAAATATTGTCAACTAATCTTTGGCAAAGGAACACAGTGGAGAAAGGATGGTCTTTTCAGCAAACAGGAATGGAACAACTGGACATCTACATACAAAAAATTAATCTGGATACATACCCTATACCTCTCACAAAAATAACTTAAAAGGGGTTTTAGACCTAAATGCAAATGCAAAACCAAAACAAAATGCAAAACTATAAAACTCCTAGAAGATAAAATGAGAAAAAAAATTCTAGGTGACCTTGGGTTTGGCAATGATTTTTCAGATGTAATACCAGAAGTGCAATTCATGAAAGAAAAAAAATGGATATCTTGAACATTAAAATTAAAAACTTCTGCTCCATCAAAGACATTGTTTAGATAATGAAAAGACAAGCCACAGACTGGGAGAAAAAAATCTTTGCAAAACACATATCTGATAAAGGACTTATAATCAAAATAACTAAAGAATACTTAAAACTCAACAATAAGCAAACAAACAACCCAATTAAAAAATGGGCAAAAGATCTGAACAGATACTTCACCAAAGATATACAGATGGCAAATAAGCATATGAAAATATGTTCAACATTACATATCATTAGAAATTTGCAAATTAAAAAGCAATAAGATACCACTACATGTTTCTAAATGACTGTAATGAAGGAAGAAGTTTTTATACTTACAGATCCGTAGAAACAGCAGACATATGGCATGCCATGGCATGCAGGGCTGCATGAGCAACACTAGGGTCAGCCACAAGGCAGAAGGAGCCCTGGGAAAGCATGAACAAAAACCTTTAGTGTGGTTTTCACAGGAATAAATGGGCCACGTAAAATAAGCAGGTTAAGGATTGGCTAGTTTGAATAATTTTAATGGGCTCTGAGGTATAGGAGCTGTCCCAAGTCGTCTGGTACTTGGGTTGGGTTGGTTAGGACAGGGAAATATTGACTTATGTTTGAGAGTTCCATGAAGGTGGTGGCTGGGAATTATGGGTTTTAGATTGGTTGATTGGCATGTGAAAGGCACACTCACAAGTGAGTCATTTGACAGCTCTAGGAATTAGCTAGTCCTAGGAGAAGCAGTCTCTCCCTAACTTGCAAGGTCCCAAGATGTCAAGGCATCATAAAATACAGAAAATAAAAAACAAAATTAATGCAATACGCCTATCAGAATGGCTAAAATTCAAAACACTGACAGTATCAAATGCTGGCAAGAATGTGGTGCAACAGGAATCTATTCATCAGTGGAAATGCAAAATTTTACAGCCACTTTGGAAGAAATTTGGCAGTTTCTTATAAAGCTAAACATAAGCTTATCTTATGAACCACCAATCAAGCTGCCAGGTATTTACCTAAATGAGTTGAAAATTTGTGTTTATACAAAAACCTGCATCTGAATTTGTAATAACCTTATTCAAAATTGCCAAAAACTGGAAGCAACCAAGATGTCCTTCAACAGGTAAATGGATAAATAAAATGCTATATAGCCATAAAATGGAATATTATTCAGTGATAAAAAGAAATGAGCTATCAAGCCACAAAAAGACATGGAGGCCACTTCAGTGTATATTGCAAATGACAGAAGCTAGTGGGAAAAGGCCATATAATGCACGATTCCACCACAGGACATTCTGGAAAAGGCAAAACTAGAGAAACAGTTAAAAACATCAGCGATTATCAGGGATTAGGAGGTAGGGGAGAGAAGAAGGGATAAATGCATACAGCATTTTTAGGACAGTAAAACTATTCTGTATGATGCTATAATGGTGGATACATGATTTTATGCATTTGTCAAAACTCATAAAATTATACAACACAAAGAATGAACACTAAAACAGTAAAACCTAATGTAAATAATGGACTTTAGTTAATAATAAGGTATCAATATTGATCCATCAATTGTATTAAATGTACTACATTAATGCAAGATATTAATAATAGGGGAAACTGTGTTGGCAGAAATGGAGTATGCAGGAATTCTGTATTTTCTGTCCTATTTTTCTATAAAACTTAAAGCTACTCAAAAACATTATTTTTAAAAGTGAAAAGGCAAGCATAACACAAGAGATATCACATTTCATATAGCTGACAAAAGATTAATATTGAAAATATTTGAAAACCTTAAATTTATAAGAAAAAGAAACTTTTTTCAGAAGAAAGGAGGAGATATGAACAGGAAATTCACAGAAAAGAAACCAAAAAGGTCAATCATGTATTGAACTGAGCTGTAGTACTCAAACTAACAATAAAATTGATATAGTTCTTATTGATCCAAATTTAAAAGTTGGACAATTTCAAGTGGTGGTAAGACTGTGGAGCATAAGGAAGTCTCACGCACAGCTTTTAGGCGTGTAGATTGAAGCATTTGCCTTGGCAAGATCCAGTTATTTAGAACTTGTGCATATAATTCAACACAGCAACTGCACCTGCCGGAATAAATCCAAGAGAAACTTTTACACATGCACAAAATGAGATACATATAAAAATATTCATTGCAACATAGCTGGCAATAGTGAAAATATGAAAATAAGGAAAATAATAACTAATAAAATACATACAATGGAATATTACAAAATATTTTAGGTAAGTAACCTCAAGCTATATGTATTAACAAGAATAAAACCCCAGAACAATACTGAGTGAAAAAAGCAAAATTATATGTAGATAACAATGTTTAAAGATATGCAAAGTGATTATTTATGATACATATATATGTAGTAATAGAATAAAAACATGAATGGAAATAGCAAACTGCCAGTTTGGGGGCAGCAGTTACTTCTGAAAAGAAGGAGAAAAGAGATTGGAGAAAGTTGTGCAAGAAGCTTCCACCAAACCTGTAATGATTTATTTCTTTAAATAAAATCTAAAGCAAATATTGGCAAAGTGTCAAGATTTTATTTAAAGTTGAGTACGGGTACATGACTGTTCTCTTTGTTGTTATATTCTTCTGTATATTTAAAGTACTTAACTTTAATTAGTAAAAGAATGAGTATATAATAAATCAGCTCCATCATGTTTATCTTAAAGATGAGAAAGAAATAGTGAGTGAAAGATGTTGGTTGGGACAATAAGCTCTTAAGAACAACCCCCATGATAACATAATGAGTTCAGTGGGCTCAGCTCAAGAGACAATGATGAGACTTATGCCGTCATGAACATACAACAGAGAGAATGATGCCTAAAATTAGCTGCAGTGACAGGGTCAGAAGCCATTATACCCTATCCCTAGCAAGGAAGACTGTCCCAAATCTCCACTTGCAATGATCAAATGGGAATGGGAGGGTTCTATCAGGACTTCCCTTGTTCTCAGAAAACACTATCAGCTGAGCTGTCATTACTAACAAAACCCAAAAGGAAAGTGAAAGCTTTGTTTCTCTTTGCCCACCCCTCCAACACTGATGTAGCTATTCAGTTGTTAAATAAACCTGTTGTGTTGCACATCTGCACTGTGCTGATAGGAAGGTAAGTTGATAATGCTGTCTGTATTATGAAGAGGAGTGTGGATGTTGTGTGATATAAAATTTACATACATACAAATTGATTGGAGAAGCAAATAAACAATCAGCAGGGTCTAAGGATATAGAAATTACAGGCCTTCTTGGGATTTGGAGGTGGGTTTGGCTTTTCTCTAAAGAAGAAACCGATTCATCTCTAAAAGTAAAGGAAGAAAAGAGAAAATATAAGGCAAATATGAGAATCTTCTTTTTTTCTTCCTTATTTCAATAGACAGAGACCAATAACAGAAAATACGGGCAAGAATAAAAATTAGCAGCAATTAAGGTTAAGTTAAGGCCTCCTAGAAACACACTAAGAATGGAAAACTGAGCTTAAAAGTTAGCTCTGACATGAATTACCACTTCTAAGTAATTCCATTATTTCATTTATAAAATAAAGGTTTGAGACTAGATCAATGTTTTTAAAATGTGGCCCTTAGGCCACCTGTGTTGGAATCATGTAGAGGTACTGATGACAAATAAAGATTTCTGGACACCCCACAGACTACAGGATTAGTATGCATTGGCCAGGCTAACAAGATACATTTTAATGACTTCTCCACGAATTTGTGTGTAGAGTTTGAGGTCTATTAATGAGAGTACCAGCTCTTTAGTGCCCCTTGCTTTGCCAGTCTTTGATGATTAAACACAATTCCATTGGATTCTATGACACTTCTCTGCATTCTGTAAGAGAACTAACTAGTTTTCTTAAGTTTTTGATGACTTTTCTAAAGAATGCAATATATGCTCTGCCCCTTGAATAAAATTGTCTGTGTTTCCTAGTACTCAGAGCTTTCTCTAGAAATCTGCTGATGTATCTGCTGATGATACTGATGAAGATAATAACAAATTGAATGAGTACTTCTTTTACTATGAAGCATGATCATTTAATTTCATGTGATAAAACAAGATGGGGATATTTGTAAAAGTTATTTTAAAAGGAAGGTAAGATTTTTCATAGGAAATACCCAGGATTAGATTCTTTAGTTTACTGCCTTCTATATTCATCTGCAATATTTCACTGTGTTGATTTTAGTTCAGTTTCTATAAATTTGCTTTCTACTCCTTTTTTTCATCAAATATTTGCTAAATCTTCTAAATGTCAGGAGTTTTGCTTCATGCATGGGATACTAAGATTAAAAGAAAGATACGGCCAGTCGTGTCAAAGAACTCACAAGTTTGGAGGTAAATAGACAATAAAAACTACCAAAGTATCATGGGGGCTTTAAAAGAGTTATGAATGAAGTGATTTAGCACCATAGAAAAAGAACATTCATTTGGAGAAGTCAACGAAGATTTCACCAAAGAGGTATATTGAATCTAGACTTAGAAGTTGTGTTGTGCTAGGTTGGGAAGGTGAGCGTAGAAGGCCAGGAAGTAGAAGAAGAAAATTCCAGCAAGAGGAGAAACCTAAGCAAAGGCACAAACTTTTAAGATGATAACATCTGCTTAGAAAATGATACATTACTTTTTGTTTTAGGGAGAAACATAGAATACAAATTTGAAAAATAAATGTGGGCTCAAATTAGGAAGGTCTTGAATACCATAATGAAAGTTAAGATAATTTTAAATTCCACGTGATGGCATTGATGAGTCACGTTGAAGGCATGCTTGATCTATACTTTGAAAAAAATCAGAAAAAGCAGAAACTAGTAGGCCAGTTAAGACACTGGTGGAGTAGGCCGGGCGCGGTGGCTCACGCCTGTAATCCCAGCACTTTGGGAGGCCGAGGAGGGCGGATAACGAGGTCAGGAGATTGGGACCATCCTGGCGAACACAGTGAAACCCCGTCTCTACTAAAAACACAAAAAAATTAGCCGGGCGTGGTGGCGGGAGCCTGTGGTCCCAGCCACTCGGGAGGCTGAGGCAGGGGAATGGCGTGAACCCGGGAGGCGGAGCTTGCAGTGAGCGGAGACGCGCCCCTGCCCTCCAGCCTGGGCGACCGAGCGAGACTCTGTCTCAAAAAAAAAAAAAAAGATACTGGTGGAGTAGCGTAGGTAGGCACCTGAAGTACTAAAGAAGCAGTAGCAATGGAAAGAAAAAAACAGGTCAGAGAGTTATTTCAACAGCAGAATTCAAAGGGATTAGTTTGTGATCAGATGTGTGGGAAGGAGGGAAGAGGGTTAGAGGAAATGTCAAAGATGTTTCCCTGGTTTCAAGGCTTGGTGACTGAGATTATAGAAGTATAACAGAGATAGACCAACAAAGAAAGAGGAGCAAAGAGCAATGGCTGAGCTTCCTTTTGACAGGCGGTATAAGAAGCAATTGCACAAATCCCAGGATTTGGAGCCCATGAAATTGTGGGCTTGTATATTGGGAAGACATCAGCATAGAGTTAACAGTGGAAATCACTGGAGTAGATAAGGCTTTTCATTGGGAAGTTAGAGTGACAATAGGAGAAAGGGGAGGATAAAAACTGGAGAACGTTGACATTTAACCCCTATCGCCCAGTGGCAGACATCATGATAGAAAACCTATGATAGAATCAGGTGAGAAAATGTATACATGTAGTTACCATGACAAAAGAAAGTGCTAAAGCTATATAAAGGCACAGTACTATTGAAATTACCAATGCTTAAAGATCAAAACTGGTTACTCTGTAACAGCGATCCCCAACCTTTTTGGTACCAGGCACTGGTGTCATAGAAGATAATTTTTCCATGGATGGAGGGGAGGGAGAGAATGGTTTGGGAATGAAACTGTTCCACCTCAGATCATCAGGCATTAGATACTTATAAGGAGTGCACAACCTAGATCCCGCACATGAACAGTTCACAACAAGTTTAGCGCTCCTCTGAGAATCCAGTGCCTGCTGCTGATCTGACAGGAGGTGGAGCTCAGGTGGTAATGTTCGCTCACCTGCCACTCACCTTCTGCTGTGTGGCTGGGTTCCTAATAGGTCATGGACCAGGGGTTGGGGACCCCTGCTCTATAAAATTTATTCCTTCAAACTGGACCACACCAGATGCATAACATGTTGACAAGAGGTTTTATTAAAAAAATGTAAAGTGCATTAATGAAGGGCATCAATATTATTCAGTTGACTATAATAGTAAAAGAAAGAGAAACAGTGACATTTGGGCCACACTGAATGCAACACTAGGTATGCCATTACTTTTTGGGGCCATTAATGAAAACGTTTATAAGTTTGCCACAACTTGAGGTGAAGAATTATTCGTAATAAATTGAAAGAAAAAATTATATAAAGAAGAAAATACCCGGAAATAAAAGGAAGTGAATGCATTTCATGTTTTAATTTTCTTTCAAAATCTCTCTTATTTCATGATTTTACTGCTAAAATTGATAGAGTGGGAGAAAGATAGTGTGGGGAGGAGGTAAAGAATGAACTCAAACAATTTATGACAATATACACCCTCTCACTAAATAAAGAATTAACTTAGCAATTCAGAAAATGAGAATCTGGGCTCATTATCTTAATTCATTCGACATTCTTTTAACAAATTTTTGTTGAGTACTTACCATATGCCAGACATTCTAGGTGCTGGAATACAGATACAGCAGTGAACAAGACAGATGAAAATGTCTACTTTTATGAAGCTTATCGAATAAATAAGTAACTGATTCATAGCTGACAATTGCCAGAAGAGGGGCAGAAATAAGGCAAGAAAGAAAGAGGAAATGTGTGGGTTAAGCAGTAATTAAAATTGTAAAAAGCATGGTCAGGAAAGCCCTCACTAAGAAAGTAATATTTGAGCCATGACTTCCAGGAGGGTAGAGAGAAAGCCATGTGAACACTGGAGGGAGAAGTAATTACAGGTGGAGATTGTAGCAAATGCAAAGCCAATGTGTGCAACATGCTTGCTGTACGGAGAGAAGAGACAGAAGTCCTGACAGTCTGGACTGGACTGGAGTATCAAGGGGGAAAGAGACAGGGCACTGGTGACAGGTAGTGTTGGCCCAGATCACGCAAAGCTTTGCAGGCCATTATGAGGACTTTGCCATTTCCTCACAATGAGATGAAATGCCAGTGGAGGTGTTCAAGCAGCATTGGAAAAATTCCAGTCTTATGTTGCAATGGAATGAAGTACTGGCATAATTTCTATGGTTGGCTTTCATAGAGAAAATACATTTCTAATGCCATGCACAGTGGTACTTTCCTGTAGTCCCAGCTACTTGGGAGACTCAAGTAGGAGAATCATTTGAGCCTAGCAGTTTGAGGTCAGCCTGAGCAACACAGTGAGACTCCATCTCCAAAAAAAAAAAAAAAAAAAAAAATTTAATACATTTCTTGTTTTTTCTGTGTGCATATTGTGGCAGGCAGAATTCTAAAGATGTCCTCCAAGATTTCCATGCAGTGGTTATTCAATACAAATCTACTTCTATGAAAGGACTTTTTACATAGAATTGAGGTTACTAATCAACTGACCTTAAAATAGAGAGATTACCTAGGATTATCTGGGCAGCTCCAGCGTAACCACATGAGCCCTAAAAAGCAAAAGAGGAAGACAGAAGAATCAGGCACAGCGGGAAATCAGAAAGATTCAAAGCAAAAGAAAGACTTTCCCTGTCAATCCTAGCTTTGGTGATTAAGGAAGGGGTGCACAAAATAAGGAATGCAGAAAGCCTGTAGAAACTAAAAACAATCCCAGGCCAGCAACCGGTAAAGAAACAGGGACCTCAGTCTGCATCTACAACCACATGGAACTGGAGTTTGCCAGCCACCTGAAAGACTTTGGAAGCAGATTCATCCCCAGAACCTTCAGAAAGGAGCGCAAACCGGCCACCATCTTGACTTCAGCCTGTAAATACTGGGAGAAAAAACCAGCTTACCCATGCTTTGTCCAGACTGCTGAGCTACAAATCTGTGGGATAATAAATGAGTGATATTTTAAGCCACTAACGTTGTGGCTTAAGTGGCAATAGAAAACCAAAACACATATAAATGATAAAACATCTAAATATTGTATTTGCCTAACATTTTATTGAGAACAAGATCTGTGCTTTATTCTCCTAAGGATATTCTCCTGTATATGAATCTCCTAATTCAGACATGCCTTAGTGTAAGAGAATGAACTAATAAACTGGAGGGCTGGGAGTGGTGGCTCATGCCTGTAATCTCAGCACTTTGGGAGGCCCAGGTGGGAGGATTGCTTGAGGCCAGGAGTTCAGGACAAACTTGGCAAACATAGCGATACCCCATCTCTGTAAAAATAAAAAATAAATAAATAAACTGGAGAAGGAATTTTGTGTTACTTAAAAGGATAAAGAAATAAATGGACAAAGAAAAATAATTTACTGTGGAAATCTTGCTTATTATATTGCTTTCTAAATAATTTTCATTTTGATAGATTCAGAAAGCCTATGATTCATAAGGAAAATTAAAATTTTTTATACCTGTACATTAAAAAGGGAAGGATCAAATTTTTTATTTTTTAAACAGACTAAGACTATAAAAGCAGTGAAGTAAAATGCTATCATGAAATTCATACTACCATAAGAAATCTCAAAGATATGCAAGATTACAGGTAGAGAGGACAAATTCTATAGTTCCTCCCAATTGCCCCTAGGTCTGGTCTTCTGTACTTGCTATTGTCCTATCTACCACAGAATTGAAAACAGACATTTTATTGATGAGCTTTTTATTAATTCCTTATCAACATAGGAGATAATTGGCCACAAGCTTCCAGCCTCCTTGAAAAATAAAACATTCTTCTAGACCTCAAGTCTTGCATAACTCATGGTGCTTGCTCCCATCTGAACATCTTGAGCATGGTGTCTCTCTGGTTAGATTTTTTAAGAGTGCATTATATGCACATGTCTAAGCCCAAGTCATTGATGTCGAAACACAGACTCTGCATTTTCCTCTTAAGACACCCATGCCATTTCAAAGCCTATCAAAAAAGATAGTGAAATCTGCCCCCACAAATTCTAGTCTTTAGTGAAGATGATGAAACACACTCAGAAATAAATAGCTTCATTCAAACTAGAGCTTAAAAACACCAGATTGATCCACTGGTTTCAAACAGTTTTTCAATAGCAGTGAACAGTGGCATCCTGTGGAGCTCAAAAGATGGTCTTGTCTTATTTGAAACTGGGCCTTTCAAACACAGCCATCATTCAGAACACTTCAGAAAGCCCTTCTCCCTGTACAGTAGATGCCATCTCTTTCTCTTCTTCTTGAAAATTTTCTCATGTAATGGATCAACTCAGGAAAAAAGGAGAGGAAATTCAAAGTCCAATAGTCTATATAAATTTCTATATATTCCAGACAATAATTTCTTATATGACTAAACATAATAAAAACATACATTTATCTTCTTCCTGGATGCCTCCTAAACTACTGAAAATTGTCATCTTCAACTTTTAAAAAATATTTATCTTTGGGATATATTGAACTTAATTAGAACTATTTGAGGCAAGGAGAATTTTAGAGAACAAATATCATATTTTGCTTTTCTAAGAGTACTTCCATTATCCATGTTTTTCCTCTTTCCATTATAAATAATTTAATAAACTTCTATTGAATACCTATTAACATGTACCAGGTTCAGTACTTGGCACTGGGAATGCACAGGCTAATAGTATGTAATCCCTGCCCGCAAAAAGTTCATCTACTTAATCAACCAATATCACATCACCCACCCCCAACCACACACACACACCAACTAATGCACAGATGCCAACTGCAAGTTATTTTCATAATTAAGACTATCCAAGTTCATCTCAGTTGGGAGATGGAAAATTTCTCAATAAATCATGACCTGACCCTTTCACCTACTCTCACATGGATTTTTATCATTTATTATTTATCAATTGATCTCAGAGTCGGAACTAAATCAGTGTATTTTGTGCTGTCTTCTTTTTTTTCTTTGTTTTTTGTTTTGTTTTGTTTTTTGAGATGGAGTTTCTCTCTTGTTGCCCAGGCTGGAGTGCAATGGCGCAATCTTGGCTCACTACAACCGCTGCCTCCTGGGTTCAAGCGATTCTCCTGCCTCCGCCTCCCAAGTAGCTGGGATTACAGGTGCCTGCCACCATGCCCAGCTAATTTTTTGTATTTTTAGTAGAGATGGGGTTTCTCTACTCTCCTGGTCTTGAACTCCTGACCTCAGGTGATCCGCCACCTTGGCTTCCCAAAGTGCTGGGATTACAGGTATGAGTCACCGTGCCCAGCCCTGTGCTGTCTTCTTAAAGACAATCATATTTGTTGGAACTGAAATATACTAAAGGACTCATCATCGCTAGCCTTAAACAATCTTTGTAAATAGTATAAAAATTAGTTATCATTTTTTATCAAGATTCAAATAGGTGCCAAAAGAGACAAGGGATCAAATCAGGGAGATTTAAAAGTGCAATGGTGTCCCATAAAGTCCAACAATACACATTGCCAAAAACACATTTTATAATGTTCATAAAAACACTCTAATAATAGTATGTTTTTAAGTTGTAATTTGTTCTAAGGGTGATCCAGAGAAAACATCTTAAAACACAATAACTTTATTTATTTATTTTTTATTTATTTATTTATTTATTTTTGAGACGGAATCTTACTCTGTTACCCAGGCTGGAGTGTAGCAGCACGATCTCGGCTCACTGCAACCTCCACCTCCCAAGTTAAAGCAATCCTCCCACCTCAGCCTCCTAAGTAGCTTGGAGTACAGGCACGTGCCACCACACCCAACTGATTTTTGCATTTTTAGTAGAGACAGGGTTTTGCCATGTTGGTCAGGCTGGTCTCGAACTCCTGACGTCAGGTGATCCACCTGCCTCAGACTCCCAAAGTGCTAGGATTACAGGCAAGAGCCACCGCACCCGGCGTAAACACAATAACTTTAAACACAAGCTATGTTACATGCTTGGTTACTTTGCTTTGAGGTCTTTTCTAAGACTACAAAAGCAGTGAAGTAAAATGCTACCATGAAATTCATACTACCATAAGGAATCTCACAGGTTTGCAAGATTATAAGTAGAGAGGACAAATTCTGTAGTTCCTCCCAACTGTTCCTAAGTTTGGTCTTCTGTATTTGCTGTTGTAAATTTGAAGTCTTTTCTTTTAAAATAGACAGTTCTAAATGAATAAATGGAAGCAACAGCAGATGTTCAGAGAAGAAAAATGGGGATCCCCTCTTTTAACAACCTCACAGCTAAAAGCAAAGGCAACTGAAATATTAGTTATCCTGAGAATGAGATATCTTATTGCAGGGAAGATGCAAGGTAATAACTTCTATAATTGTAATCTTCTTTCCAGAAAATCTTGAAAGTCATTAAAATTCCCCTCTTCCTTGGTGCCAAAATTTCATAAGTATGGTGTTATATGATTCAGAATTTTGCATAATTAAACCTTGCTGTGTTTTGCCGTAATCTAATAGAGTACTTTATTTCAATAAAACAGCAACTAGGTTGTTAGGCTTCATATCAATTGTTCCTCATTAATGTTGCAGAAAAACGATTAGCATTTTGAGGCATACAAGGTGTACTTAGTTAGTGGGACATGACCCTGCTGTCACTAAATTATATCCATGATTAATGATCTCCTCTAGTTTAAAGTTTGAATCATAATAAATAGATTGTAAGTGAAAAATAGAGGAGGGATAGAGAAATGTGAGAAAGATGAACCTTAAGACTTGAATCATACATGCCATTGTTCAGTATTGAATTCAGCTCATAATGCAATTGACCTCAAGGTTGATGCTCAAATTCCAATGCAGTGGTTTTCAGTCCTGGCCACACATAAAAATCACCTGGGGAGCTTTTTAAAACTCCAATGTTTAGGTCCCATCTCAGACTAATTAAATTCTCTGGAGTTGAGACCTGGGCACTGTGAGGTTTTCAAAGAATAATTGCCATAATATCCACATTTAAAAAATGAAATTGGAGTTACAAAAAAAAAAAAAACCAGAAAAACAGGAAATCTATATTTAAACATGATACAATAAAGATTTTTTGTTTCGGTTTTCCATATTACATAAACGCAATAAAAATTATGTTTCTATAACATATTAGTTAATCCACAGCTACATAGATAATTTTGTGCACTAGTTTCTATGTATTTATTTTATTAATAAATAAAAGTGTCATCTTATTCTATGAAAGACATTTTTATTTTACTTTAACCAATTCATTATAATCACAACCAAATTTGGGATAGTTAAAACCTACAAGGTTATAGAGAACTATTTTAGATCTACCTGCAAAAAGGTTTTATTTTGTGTAGATGTGTGTACATGCAAATTCACACACCTACTATACTATAGCTCTCTTTCGAATAAGTTTGATTTAGGGAGGCATCTAACCTGATAACAATAGGTTATTGGAAACACTGGAAAGACTTAACTGTTGTAGCCTAGCATTATCTAGAATGGAATATTTTGGGATGTATCAGAAACATAAAACATAAAACAGATTATATTAAAACCTAAATCCCTAAGTATTGAAATGATTATACCTCCAAATATAACTCAAAGAAAACAATATTAAGTCATTAAACAAAAATCATCCATATTTATTTACTTAAAATAGCTTGTTCTAAATTTTTTATTGTAAAATTCTGGATAAGTTAATTGAAGCTGGACTTTTCTCAAAATATTAGTGCCCCTAATACATGTCAGGCCCATCTGGGTATTCCATCACTATATAATTTATGACATGTGCATACACATAATATTAGTAGATGTAGTGGGTGTATATTTTTTGCAGAGCTCCTATCTGGCTCACCTCATACCTAATTGGAAGGCAAGAAAGAGGAAGGAAAATCAAAGTGGTTTGAAGGTAAGAAAGAAAGGAGGGAAGGAAAGATAAGGATGGAACCATATAGAATTTGTTGTTCTTTTTTAACCCAACTCTCCAAAGCATTTCTACTATTCATTCTTGCCTTCTCTTTCATTTATGTCTTCATTCCTCCTTTTAACAAACCTCCCTCACAATTCCTAAAGTTGGTGGACTGCCAATGTCCTTTCTAAACCAGTTTCACAAGTATAGCAAACTGGAATCATAAATAAATAATTTATAGTCAAAGTTCTGAATAATGCTCTTAGACCTTGTGTAGATCACCTAATGTAAAGACAATGCAGTTGTTCCACTCTCTGCAATTTTGTTTAAGTGATTGACACACAGTTATTGGATGTATTAACTTTATTATTTAATAGTCTTTTCACCTTGATAGTTCTACCTGTTAAACTTAGTATATTGAATCCTTTCAATCCAGATGTTAGTATGTTGTATGATATTAATTTTTATAAATCTGGTCAGCTGTGAGATCTTTTTAGTGCTTCTATTCTGCCAGTTAATTATTTTTTTCTCGCTAATATACAGTTAATGTGGTTTTAAACTATCCTATGAATGAATTAATGACTTTAGTTGAGTCATTTCAGATAAAGTGAAATTAGTACAGAGACTTAGATTCTTCTGTACATATAAACCACTTCGGGTCTTTTTAGTGTACCTTATAAATATCTAATAATTAGAAGAAAATAGAAAAACATCTTTATTTTCTAATAATGACTTACAGTCATCATTCAGAAAAAAAGTCTTCATTTAATTTAGTGAAACAAAAGAAAGTCATTGATTATATAATTAGTTAATTCACTGCTAACTAATTTTATGTAGTGGCAGAGGCATTTAATTGTGAGTCCTCCATACCTTTGGAATATATTAACATTGGAAATCATGGATTAAGTTCTCAGGCATATTGGAAAGGTAAATATAATGGTGATATGTGTTATATAAATATGTGCATAAATATGTAGGTAGAAATAAGATTTGGAAATGGCTGGGCTGGTACATTATCAGTTATAATTTTTTTTTTAGATTCTAAACTTGCTGCCAAATTTTGTGCTTAGTTGGAGAGTTTCATATGATTTTTTGTATGTTTATTTATGGTATTTTTTCACTAAAAATGCATCATTACCTTAGCAGCTGCTGCACCACATGGAGCAGCATGTGTGCTTTTTAAAAGAGATCCAGAGCACCTTCCCCCAGAAACCCAGAGCCAATATGCTTTGGGAAGTCTGCTGCAGGACTCAGATTTCACCAGCAAGAACATGTACGATTTAGATATTTTTTACAGGGGTTTTTTTCCAATAATAATTTTTTACACTATTTCTTCTTTTCTAAGTTTTCTATTTAAAAATATTGTTTCAAAAAAGGAAAAAATATATAAAAGTTAATGCATAGTGAAATAAAGCTTAAAATACATTCTCTCCTTTGCTTAGGGCCATTTTGGAAGGAGTTTGGGACTGTCTCTACTTAACAACAAAAACATGAGAGAGAAAAATAAGGAAGTGGGTACTGGTGTATGTTTCATGAATGAGCCTTTTCATACTTTATGTATTTGATAGAGTCTGCACTGTATTTCTTATTTTGTAGGGGATTAGGGAGAGGAGAGGAGAGGAGAGGAGAGGAGAGGAGAGGAGAGGAGAGGAGAGGAGAGGAGAGATATATCATTCCAAGTCTGCTTAGCCTTCGTCCACTTAGACACTCCTCAAGTTTCTGTTCCCATTTTCATGTATCTCCTGAAAATCTCATTTCAGTTCCCTGCATCAATCCTATAGAATGAATTTTATGACTCTTCTCTGGGCATTTTTCAAATGATCTTTGAGTAACACATCTTCAAGGCTATTACTCACATCTGGCATAGACAAATAGACAATAGAGCAATGCTAGCAAAGTGATCCATAAATGCAATGCATTGTATTTTTGGGTAAATTTATGTTAAGCAATTAGTTTCCTGACTTTTTATGAAATTACATGTTTTGAATGAAATGTCTGATTTGTTTTAAGTCATGTAAACAAGACTTCATATCTTGAACTAATGTGTTTTGATGAGATAAAGTGAATCATTATACACCTCCCTGCCAAAATAACTCTCCAAAATAACTCTCCAATTAATCTTGGAGAATATTTATAATGTCTATAGAAAAAAAGAAAAGATAAAATTTTGAAGAATGATATCATAAGGAAAATGATATACATATGGAGATTCCCAAAACCATTTACATGTGATTATCTATGAAGAAAATAAAGTATATTAATGCATTTGATTTGACATAACAGGTAAATATTTAACATATGGTGCTTCTTATTCTCATTGATTATAAAACATCAATCTACAGAAATGTGGAAAGTAAGATATATCAGTAAAGGAAAATATATTCCTAAACTTAAAGCCAGGCCAGTCGGATCTAATCCTGACCAACGGGGTTGAGACAACTTCTGTGGATTTTAGATTCCTCAGTGGTAAAATGTGCAGTGGGGATGACTTCAGGTGATCTCATGCTCAATGGTTTCAGGTAATATCGGTGCATGAAGGGTGGAGTGACTGGCAATATGATCAATGGTAACTGACCCTTGAGCCTGTCATGGCCTGAACGTGTGCCTCCAAAATTCATATGTTGGAGGCCTCTCTCCCAATGTGATAGTATTGAGGTGGGGTGTTTGGGAGGTAATTAGGCTAGATGAGGTCATGAGGGTGGAGCCTCCATAATGGGATTAGTGTCCTTATAAAAAGAGATACTTGAGAGCTTCCACCCCTCCCCACCTTCTGCCATGTGAGAACACAGTGAAAAGGCTGCCCTTTGCAAGCCAGGAAGGGAGACCTCACCAGAACCCAACCATGCTGTCCACACACCCATCTGACTTCCAGCATCCAGAACTGTGGTAAGATTGATTTCTTTTTCTTTTTTTCTTTTTTGAGTCAGGGTCTCACTCTGGCACCCAGACTGGAGGACAATGGTGTGATCTTGGCTCACCGCAAGCTCCGCCTCCCAGGCTCAAGCAATTCTCCTGCCTCAGCCTCCCGAGTAGCTAGGATTACAGGTACATGCCACCACATTCAGCTAATTTTTGTACTTTTAGTAGAGACATAGTTTCACCGGGTTGGCCAGGCTGGTCTCGAACTCCTGACCTCAAATGATCCACCAGCCTTGGCCTCCCAAAATGCCGGGATTACAGGCACGAGCCACTGCGACTGGCCAATTTCTGTTATTTAAGCCACAAATCTAAGGTTATAGCAGCCCAAGCTGACTGTGGCAGACCCCATGTCAGGGAGACCGGGAGGGGGTGGGGACAGGGAATTAGAGAGTGTATGATTGGTCTAACATGGGCCAAAGCCACTCAGCTCCAGCTGTTTGTGGCATATGGGAAGGTAAGTCCAAGTACGGCACATCTAATTTTAAAGAAATTTGAACATCCAGATTTAAACATGAAGTCTTCTAAATTTTACAAATTGATTATGAATTCAAGTTTTGGTTTATTTTGGGGTTTGTGTGTGTGTGTGTGTGTGTGTGTGTGTGTGTGTGTGTGTGTGTGTGTGTGTTAAGAACATGGAACGTTATCTATGGGGCCAATTTGAACCATAGGCTATCTGCACGTTACTAGCCTTTAAACTGGATTATTACTAATATACCTAAAATTATATGAATTTGTATCCGTGTGAATTTTAAAAGGCAAAAAGCTAATAGGCTTTGGTTTAGTTAAAACAAAAAACAACTTTGAGCTATGGGATAGTGGACATGGATTTGAGATCTGGATCAGCCATGTATAAACAGAGTGAGCCAGCCCTGCCACCACCATCTGTACCCCAGCAAAGCCTAGACTTTCTCCCCAAAAGATGGCCATCTCTTTCATGAGAGCACCTCAGTACTAAATAACTCATTTTGTCTCTAACACTTACAACGTCAACCAATGGCCAATATGATATACCAGATCACCACCATGCTGGCTTTTGTCCTCTGTGGTCCTTCACAAAAATTGGCAAGTTTGGAATCAGCCAAGTTCAAGTGGGAATTGGTACTGGAGATTTGGAATTGGCTCTCAGTTCAGTCTATGATCCAAGAAGCAGTGCTGTGAAGGACAGCAAGGGCCAAAAAGCCAGCAGAGCTGTGGAGTAGGGATGCCAGAGCATAGCCAAGCAAGAGCCAAGGACTGCGGATTTGGAAGCTGCTGCAATAACTGGAGCTGTGGCTGCAGGCCATGGGGTAAGCTGGCTTAATGTTGCTGGATAACCTCTCTGCCCAGAGCTGCTGTCATTGAGCCAAGATTTTTGTGTCCTGGCTCTTTCTTTATACTGCATATTAGTGGTGCCTCTCAGCTCTCAACAGTTAGAAAGCCTAATCTTCATATCTGCCCTCCAGCTCTTTCTTAACAAAAGGGAAGATTGCTTAGGGGCATCCTAGCCACACTCCACTAGGTTGGTACTGAAATTCTGTCCTTGAACTGAAAAAGACCATCAGGTTTTTGTATCATGTAGATCGCTTAGCTTAGGCCTTATAGATTTGCTTGCCCTGAGTTGCACTATATTAAGCCTTTTGGTTTTATTAAAGCTATCTAGGAGAGTCAGGGAAATGATTGAATCCCTGAAAAATGCTTTTGAATATAATTTTCATTAGATCATTGGGAGTTTCTTTTGTCAAGCTCCAGAAAAAAATATCTATTAAAGTTCAGTGAACTAGTCACTTTTGATCAAACTGGAAAGAAGTTCAAAACAAAAGATGAACTCTGTTATAAAGCTAGACTATTCCTTGAGTTTGCATATTTGTCTTCTACTCTTTTTCTTGGTCTTATTTATCTACTCAAATCCCATCTAAAAAAGGGGAGGGAAGGCAAGGCATAGTGGCTTACACCTGCAATCCCAGCAATTTGGGAGGCTGAAATGGGAGGATCACTTGAGCCCAGGAGTTTGAGACCAGCCTGAGCAATATGACGGAAACCCATCTTTACAAATAATATAAAAAATAGCCAGGAGGGCATGGTGGCATGCACCTGTAGTCTCAACTACTTGGGAGGCTGAGGTGGGAGGATCACTTGAGCCCAAAAGGCAGAGGCTGCCTTGAGCCAAGACTGTGCCACTGCACTTCAGCCTGGCCAACAGAGGGGAACCTTTTGGAAAGGAAAAGGAAAAGTGAAAAGAGAAAGGAAGGGAAGGGAAAGGGGAAGGGGAGGGGAGGGGGAGGGGGAGTGGGAGTGGGAGTGGAGGGGAGGAGAGGGGAGGGGAGGGGAGGGAAGGGAAAGGGGAAAGGGAGGGGAGGGGGAGGGGGAGTGGGAGTGGGAGTGGAGGGGAGGAGAGGGGAGGGGAGGGGAGGGAAGGGAAGGGAAGGGAAGGGAAGGGAAGGGGAAACATTTTCTTCCAAAAAAAAAAGAGGGGGGAATAAATAAATCCAATGAACAAGCTAAAATTTTAGCAGAGTGCTCATTATTTTCCAAATGCAAGGAAATCAGGAACTAACCCCTCTGAAGATACATAGAATTGAAACAAAAACAAATTTATCCAGCAACTTTATATAGAGGCATATAGAAGATTTCAACTCAGCACTGTAGATCCCCCTATCTGCAGGAACTGCATTCCAAAAGCCCCAGTGGATGCCTGAAACCACAGATATTATCAAAACCTATATATACTATTTTTTCTTTTGCATACATATGATAAAGTTCAATTTGAAAATTAATCACAGTAAGAAACTAACAATATCAAATAATAAAATAGAATAATTATAACAATATAGTGTAATGAAAATATGTGAATGTGGTCTTTCTTTCTCTCAAAATATTTTCAGTTTGTGGTTGACCATGGATAATTGAAATCACAGAAACAAAAACTGTGGATAAGAAGGAACTACTGTAACCTAGGATAAAAGACCCCTTCCCCCTGTAAGTCTTCAGACACAAGTCATGTGTGACTTTTATTGCATCATTAATGCTAGCTACATTCACCCCATTGTACCTTCTCTATAGTATTTTGATGTTGTTACAATATCAGTTCCCTACTTTCCCCTACCCAGGTCCTATATCAAACTCCAGCTTCATTTAATGATCTGTTTAGCAATTTTAAGTTTACCTTCTTTTTAATGGTCTCCTTAGTGGAGAAACTCAATAGCTTGACTAGAATTTGAATTGTATTTCTACATGTATTAAACCAAAACAAGAATTGTTAAGTATCCCGTCACAAAAGAAAAAGAGGACAAAGCAGTTATCTTCTTTGAAAGTGGTAATCCTCTATGACGCTACATTATGCCAAAAGCTAAGTATCAGAAAACTACCCTTCACATTTGCCTGTCACCACTTTCCAAGCCCAAACCAATAAACCTGAAAGGTTAATTTTTGAGCCGGTGTTTCTTTATCATTAAAATAGAAATACTACTACTCTCATTGAGTAGCAGTGAATTTTTATTGAAATGTTGTGTGTGAAGTTAATTATAAAGCCATTATTCAAGGGTAAATTTCCATTTGTTCATTTTCAAGGGACGTGCTGAGACTGGAGAGAATTTGTGGAATATTGGAGTTGTGTCTTGACTCTGACTCACCCTATGATCTTAGTCACTTAACTTCCCAAACAACAAGCTTTGCTATGGAAAAGTAAACATCCTATCTGCCTCAGCAGGTTGTTGGGTATACCCATTAACTGAAACTACTTGTCAAATGAAGATTATTAATAACTCTCTGGAAGATTCCTATTCAAGAAACCATAATGATTTTCATTCAAATGATCCATTTTTATCCATTTTCAATGTACAAAGGTGAGTTATAGAATGCTGTATTTAAATTAGACATAAAGATGAATTTTGAATGCACCATGAAATTTACCAATGTTCACAGTAAAGATTTATCAAAATACATAGTATAAATATCTGATTTCGGTACTATGACTGACATATTCATATGTCATGATTCAGCCATATTTTTTGTTTTATTTTTAATTGGCACATAAGAATTATACATGTTTATGGGGTGCAGTGTGATGTTTTGATACACATATATTTGTATAATGATTAAATCAGGCTATTTAGTTTATCCATCACCTCAAACATTTATTATTTATTTGTGATTCAAACATTCAAAATCCTCTCTTCCAGTTATTTTGAAATATTTGATACAATATTGTTACCTATAGTCACTCTACTGCAATACAACACCAGACCTTATTCCTACCTATCTGTAATTTAGTACCCATTGATCAATTGCTTTCCACTCCTTCCTCCCCACTATCATCCCCAGCCTCCATAACCACTTTCTACTCTGTATGTCTACATGATCAGCTTTTCAAAATACCACAAATGAGTGAGATCACATGGTATTTGTCTTTCTGCACTTGGCTTGTTTTACTTAACATGACCTCCAGGTTCATCCTTCTTGCTGTAAATGACAGCATTTTGTTCTTTTTATGGCTGAATCATATTCCATTGTGTATATAGACCGCAATTACTTTATCCATTCGTCTGTTGATGGACACTTAGACTGATTCCATATCATGGCTATGGTAAATAATGCTGCAATAAACGGAACTGCAGACATTTCTTGAACATACTGATTTCAATTCCTTTGGGTAAATATCCAGTATGGGATTACTAATCATATGGTAATTCTAATTTTTTGAGAAACTTCCATACTGTTTCCCATAATGGCTGTGCTAATTTACATTTTTACCTACAGTATATAAGGGTTCTCATGTCTCCACATCCACATCAGCATTTGTTATTTTTTTTATTACAGTCACTTTAATTTGGGTGAAGTGATATCTCATTGTGGTTTTGATTTGTATTTTCCTGATAATTAGTGATATTGAGCATATATTTCATATACCTATTGGCTATTTTTATGTCTTTCTTTAAGAAAAGTCTATTAGGTCTTTTGCTCATTTTTTAAATCAAATTATTTGTTTTTGTTTGTTTGAATTTTGCTGTTGAATTGTTTGAGTTGCATATACATTCAGGATATTAACCCCTTGTCAGATGCATAGTTTAAAAGTATTTTCTTCCATTCTGTAAGTTGTCTCTTCACTCAGTTGATTGTTTCCTTTGTTATACGTAAGCTTTTTAGTTCAATGTAATCTCATTTGTGTTTTTGCTTGTGTTGCCTGTGCTTTTAAGTTCTTATCAAAAAAATCCCTGCCCATACCAATATCCTGAAGTGTTTCTCCTGTTTTCTTCTAGTAGTTTTATAGTTTCGGGTCTTATGTTTAAGTCTTTAACCCATTTTTAGTTGATTTTTGTATATGATGACAGGTGGTGGCTTAGTTTCATTCTCCTGCACTGGGATAAGTAGTTTTTCCAGCACCATTTATTGAAGAGACCATCCTTTCCCCAACATCTGTTCTTAATACTTTTGTTGAAAATCAGTTGGCTGTGTGTGGATTTATTTCTGAGTTACCTATTCTGTTCCATTAGCCTATGTGTGCGTGTGTGTGTGTGTGTGTGTGTATATGAGAGAGCACGAGAGAGTGTGTATTTGCCAAAATCTTGTTTTGGTTACTCTAGCTTTGTAGTATAATTTGTGGTCTTGTAGTGTAATATTTCCAGCTTTGTTCTTTTTGTTCAGGATTTTTTGTTTGTTTTTGCTACACAGGGTCTTTTGTGGTTCTGTTACTGGGGGGGTCTTTGTTCACAGAGCTTCTAAGATGGTGGCGAGCCACTTCCAAGATGGTGGTGGGCTGCTTCTAAGATGGTGGCAAGCCTCATGTTCTCTGACCTGGGGTTCTTGGCCTCACAGATTCTAAGGAATGGAATCTTGGGCCATGCGGTGAGTGTTATAGCTCTATTAGAAGCCGTGGGTCATGGAAGAGAACCGTGGAACCTAGTCACTAGTGTTCAGCTCAATTAGGATGAACCTGGGCACTTAGCCGTGCAGGAACAATGGCAAGCCTTTAGTCTGATGGGGAGCCGCAATGGGCGCCTCACTGGATCAGGAGCACAGAGGACATCCTGCCAGATCCGGAGGGATGGGAGTCAGTGGTGGGTCTGCAACAGTGGCAAACAGCAGTGGTGGATGGTGAGTGAAAGCTCAGCTCAAGCTGTAACAAACATGGACCAGAAGAGAGCAGTTGCAAGATTTAATAGAGTGAAATAGAGTGAAAACAGAGCTCCTACACAAAGGGAGGGGACCTAAAGGGGGTTGCCATTGCCGGCTCAAATGCCTGGGTTTATATCCTGATCATTGTCCCTCCCACTGTGCTCTCAGGCAACAGATGATTGGCTATTTCTTTACCTCCTGTTGTTGCCTAATTAGCATTTTAGTGAACTCTCCTTACTATCTGATTGGTCATGTGTGAGCTAAGTTGCAAGCCCCATGTTTAAAGGTGGAAGTGGTCACCTTCCTAGCTAGGCTTAGGGATTTTTAGTTGGCCTAGGAAATCCAGCTAGTCCTGTCTCTCAGTTCCATATGAATTTTAGGGTTTTTAAAATATTTCTGTAAATAATGTCATTGGTGTTTTGTTAGGTATTGCATTGATTCTGTAGATGGTTTTAGGTAGTATGAACATTGTAACTAATAATTCTTCCAATTCATGAACACAGAACACCTTTCCATTTATTTGTTCCCTCTTCAATTTCTTTTATTAATGTTTTCCAGTTTTCATTCTACAGACCTTTCACTAGATAGTTAAGTTTATTCCTAGGTATTTTTTTGTAGCTATTGTAAATAATTGCTTTCCTGATTTCTTTTTCAGATAGTTCACCATTGGCGTACAGAAACACAACAGATTTTTGTTAAGTCGATTTTGTGTCCTACAAATTTACTGAATTCACTTATTAGTTCTGAAAGGTTTTGTGGAGTCTTTAGGGCTTTCTCTATATGATATCATGTCATCATCAAACAAGGATAATTTGACTTCCTCCTTTCCAGTTTAGATGTCCTTTATTTCTTATCTTGCCTAATTGCTTTGGCTAGAATTTCAGAACTATATTGAATAAAACTGGTGAAAGTGGTCATCCTTGTCTTATCCCAGGTCTTGAAGAAAAAACCTTCAACTTTTCACCATTCAGTTTGATGGTCAGCCATGGAATTGTCATATGTGGCTTTTATTGTGTTGAGGGATATTCCTTTCATAACTAATTTATTAGGAGTTTAATATTAAGGGATGCCAAATTTTATCAAACGCTTTTTCTGCGTCTATTGAGATGATCATACAGTTTTTGCCCTTGACCCCATCGATGGGACATATCACATTCATTGATTTCCATATGTTGAACCATCCTTGTATCCATGGGATGAACCCATTTGATCATGGTGTATTATCTTTTTAATGTCCTGTTGGATTTGGTTTGCTAGTATTTTGTTGAGGTTTTTTACCTCTGTGTTTGTCAGAAATATTGATTTGTAGTTTTCTTTTTTTGTTGTGTCTTTGTCTGGTTTTGGTATCAGGGTGATGCTGTCCTCATAGAATAATTTTGGAAGAATTTCTTCCTCTTTAATTTTTTGGAATATTTTTTAAAGGATTGGTATTGGTTCTTTTTTAAATGTTTTTTAGAATTCAAGAGTGAAGCCATCAGGTCCTGAGCTTTTCTTTGACAGGAAACTTTTTACTATTGATTCAGTCTTGCAACTCATTATTGTTCTGTTCAGTTTCTAATTCTTCATGACTCAATTTTGGTAGGTTGTATGTGCCCAGGAATTTATCCATTTCTTTCAGATTTTCCAATTTGTTTGTTCATAGCTGTTAATAATAGTTTCTTATGATCCTTTGTATTCCTGTAGTATCAATTGTAATGTCTTTACATCTCAGATTTTATTTATTTGGATTTTCTCTGTGTTTTTCTTAGTCTAGCTAATGGTTTATTCATTTTATCTGATCAAAAACCAACTCTTTGTTTTACTGATCTTTTACAATTTTTCAGTCTCTATTTTGCTTATTTATTCTCTGTTCTTTACTATTTCTTTCATTCTACTAATTTGGGTTTTAGTTTGGTCTTGTTTTTCTAATACCTTGAGGCCCATCATTAGGTTGTTTTCATAAGCTATTTCTAATTTTTTTTGTTGTAGGCATTTATTGCTATGAAATTCCCTCCTGGAACAGCTTTTGCTATATCCCATAGATTTTGGTAAGATGTATTTTCATTTTCCTTTGTTTTGGGTTTTTTAATTCTCTTTTAAATTTCTTCATTGACCAATTTGGTGATCAGCAGTATGTTGTTTAATTTTCCTATATTTATATAGTTTCCAAAGTTTCTCCCATTATTAATTTCTAGTTTTATGCCATTGTGGTCAGAAAAGATACCTGATATGATTTTGATATTTAAAAAGTTTTTGAGACTTATTTTGTAGCCTGACATATGGTCTATTCTAGGGAAAGTGCCATGTACTGAGAAAAAGAATACTTATTCTACAGCTGTTGGGTGGAATATTCTGTATTGTCTGTTATGTCTATTTTATCTTGCAATCTAAATCTAATGTTTCTTTATTGATTTTCTGCCTGATCCATCTTTTGCCAAAAATGGGGTGTTGAAATCTCCTACTCTTATCATATTTCAATTTATTTCTTCCTTTAAGTCTAATAATATTTGTTTTACATATTGGAGTGCTCCAGTGTTAGAAATATATATATATATATATTTACCATTGTTATATTTTCTTGCTGAATTGATCTTTTTGTCATTATATAATGACATTACAAAATGACAATCTTGGTCTCTTTCTACAGTTTTTGATATACGGACAGTCTATTTTATCTAATTTATAACTACTCCTGTTCTTTTTGGCTTCTGTTTGCATGGAATAGCATTTTCCATTTTTTCACTTTCAGTCTATGTATATCTTTACAGGTGAAGGAAGACTTGTAGGCAGCATATAGTTTGGTGTTGTTCGTTCATATATTCAGCCACTCTATATCTTTTAACTGATGAATGTATTCCATTTACATTCAAGGTTACTAATGATAAATAAAGACTTACTCTTGCCACTCAGCTAATTGCCTCCTAGTAATTTTGTGGATCTTTTGTTCCCCTCTTTCTTGTTGTTTACCTTTGTGGTTTGGTGGTTATCTGTAGTTATAAGCTTTGATTCTTTTCTTTTTCTCATTTGTATAACTGCTGTAATTTTTCCTTTGTAGTTCCTTGGGCCTACATTAAAATTTTATACTTATAAGAAGACTATTTTAAGCTGGTAACAGGTTAAATTTGGTTGTATACAAATATTCTAGACATTTACCCTTGCCTCCCACAATTTGTATTTTTGCCTAAATTTTCATCTTTTTACATAGTATATTTCTTAACAACTTATTGTAGCTATGATAATTATTGGCCATTTTGACTTTTAATCTTCATACTAGAGATCTGAAAGATTATATGCCACCATTACAGTAATAAAAATTCTAATTTTTTTTTTTTTTTTGAGATGGAGTCTCGCACTGTCTCCCAGGCTACAGTGCAGTGGTGCAGTCTTGGTTCAGTGCAACCTCCACCTCCCAGGTTCAAGGGATTCTCCTGCCTCAGCTTCCCGAGTAGCTGGGATTACAGGCACCCACGACCATGCCCAGGTAATTTTTTGTATTTTTAGTAGAGACAGGGTTTCACTATGTTGACCAGGCTGGTCGCAAACTCAAGACTCATGATCCACACGCCTTAGCCTCCCAAAGTGCTGGGATTACAGGCATAAGCCACTGTATCCAGTCAGTATTCTGAATTTGATTATGTAAAACTCACGTTTACTAGTGAATTTTACTTTCATATGATTTAATAGTCATAATTAGTATTCTTTTGCTTCCAGTTGAAGATTTCTTAAGCATTTCTTGTAAGGCTGGTCTAGTAGTGATGAATTCTCTCAGCTTTTGCTTGTCTGGAAAAGACTTTATTTCTCTTCATTTCTGAAGGATAATCTTGCTGAGTATGGTATTCTTGACTGACAGTTCTTTTTTATTTTTCAACACTGAATATATCATCCCATCCTCTCCTGGCCTGCAAGATTGCTGCTGAAAAAAAATTTTTGATAGTCTAATGGGGATTCCCTTATCACATATAAGGGAATTATGTGACTGGACACTTTTCTCTTGCTGCTTTTAAAATTCTCTGTCTTTGACTTTTGATAGTTTAATTATAATGTGCCTTGAAGAGGATTTACTTGGATTAAATCTAATCGAGGCCCTTAGAGCTTCATGGGTCTGAGCACCTATATCGCTTCCAAAATTCGAGATGTTTTTAGCTATTATTTTGTTAAATAAACGTTCTCAATCTCGTCTCTTTCTGAAATGTCCAAGACATGAATGTTTGTTCACTTACTAGTGTCCCATAGGTCTTGCAGGCTTTCTGTGCTCTTTTCCATTCTTTTTTTCCTTTTTTTTTCCCTCTGGATTATTTCAAACTACTTATCTTTCAGTTCAGACATTCTTTCTTCTGCTTTATCTAGTCTGTTGAAGCTCTCACTTGTACTTATTTTATTGACTGAAGTCTTCAGCTTCAACATTTCTGTTTGTTTTGTTTTTATCACTCTATCTCTTTGTTAAATTTCTCATTCAGATAATTAATTGCTTCCCTAATTTCATTGAATAATATATGTGTATTCACTTGTATAGCACTAAGTTTCCTTAAGATAATTATTTTGAATTCCTTTTTAGGCAATTTGTAAATTTCCATAGGGGGGTCAGTTACTAAAGAGTTATGTATTTATTTGGTGGTATCATGTTTCCTTGCCTTTTTATGTTTCTTGTATTCCTACATTGACATCTGTGCATCCAATGGAATGATTGTGTCTTCTAATTTTACAGAGTCACTTTGTGTGGAATAATTTTCACCTACAGATGTGTCCTAGGGTGTTGGTTAGGTAGGGTACATTGGCTTTGGTTCCACATGGGCACAATAGTGTAGTCTCTGTAGTTTTTATAGCTGTAGCCAATGTCAGCAATGCCAGTGACAGCTTAAGTGGCCTAATGTTCAGGAGTTTGTGTGGCTACTTGAGCACAGCCTCATCACTCAGGACAGGGGCACCAAGCTGTTCTGTGAGCTGAGGGTGCCCCAGGGCTGCTCCTTCACTAGGTTGGGCATGTCGTTCCCACTGGACAAGACCACCTGTTCCATAAGGGGGCAGTGTGCCTTGAGGACTTAAACACCAAGGTTACAGCTGTTCCACCGGGCCTAGGCTCTGAGTAGCCAGGGTTGGGCACCTCAGCCACTGGGATGAAGATGGAGAGCCTTATAGGTAGTTTTTCCCAAGTGGGTAGGGAGCTGTAACTGCTTGGCTGGGGAATGGCACACTACCAGGTGTGAGCACAGTATAGTTGATAGAGCCTCAGGAGCAGGGAGATGTGGCGGCTACTTGCCTCCAGAGCAAGACATACTCTTGCAGTGTCTCCAGTCTCAAAACAGCACCACATAGCAGCAGCTTGGGCAGAGAAGCAAAATGTGGGTTCCTTCTTTGGAGTAATGCAGCCATGTGAACTCCTGGAAACTCCCTATACTGGGCTCAGAGCTTGGAAGGACTGTAGGGTTCTCCAGCAGCAAATACTGTAGGTATTCATGACTTTAACTGGGGAGGAGGGAAGTGGGTACTGGAGGTTTCTTGCTTATTTTTCCCCACAGGGAGAGTTCCTTCTGGTTCTGAATTGATCCAGGTTGCGGAGACCAGGAGGCAAAGTTGGGGTGTTTCATTCCCTTTTCTGTGCATCCATTATGAGTCACTATGCTCTACAGGATCTCTATCACTCGTCTGTTTTACTCCAGCACTCTCCTTCAAATACCCTAGTTGAAATGTGCCTGGCTATTTGTTGATCTCTTTTTATTGGGAGAGGAGATAAACATTAGGCATCTCTTGTCAGCCATCTTGCTGGCACCATGCTCGAGATGTATTTTTTAAAATTCAAGATTGCTGTTCATTAAAAGAGAGTCTACTGAAAGCCTCTAAGTTAATAGTTATTAACCAGATCAGCTCTTTTTAGAATGACAGAGGCCTCAGTATTACAACTATTTCCAGAGAATATACACAAAAATATAATTGTTAAAATAATAGAAGCCTTATCTCTAGGATTGCCACTGAAGTGATAACAGGCTAGAAGTATAAAGTTCCCATTTTTTCCAGGTCTGTGACAATCCCATGAATTTTGTGACACTAGGTTGTATAAAAGGTTAGCAGTTGTTAACACTAGCCATCAATCTATCATTCAACCACAAGGTTCATCCTCACCCCCAATTTTCCTTACACAAACACACATTATTCTCTAACCTCTAAAGTCAGCATCACCATTATTTTCTGCCTTCTTAATAAGACTATGGAAAATTAAACTGAAATTCAGAGTATTAAAACACATATATTGACTATTTGGGAGGCTGAGGTGGGAGAATAGCTTGAATCCAGGAGCAGAGGTTGCAGTGAGCCAAATTGCACCATTGCACTCCAGCCTGGGTGACAGAGTAAGACCCCGCCTTAAAAAATATATATATATATGTGTGTGTGTATATGTGTGTATATTTGTATTTGTATATGTGTGTGTGTATATATATGTGTGTATATATATGTGTGTGTATATATGTGTGTATATATGTGTGTGTATATATGTGTGTATATATGTGTGTGTATATATGTGTGTGTGTATATGTGTGTGTGTGTGTATATATATATGTGTGTGTATATATATATACCACCTTCTTTGCACTAAACTTTCCCTACTCAATGGTTTACAGATGATTAAACATTTGGTCTATGCTTCAAAGGCCTAAGAATTTGTCACTAAATATTCAAATTCCCTGCACAAATAATAATTCAAGTTTGTGTGTGTACATATACACATGAATGTCTGTACTTATGTTTTTACAGCTACATATATACATACATATATATATATATGTACCTGCATGTACATATATACACACTATGTTAAACTCTGTACAGATTACATTTTGGTTTTCTTTGTATAACTGCCAAAAATGAAAAAATACTTTTTTAAACAGCAAGAAGGCAAGAAATAGTACACTTAGAACAATAATTTATCAGGCTGAACAGAGGCCAGAATCTTAGTGTCCAGCCTCTTGATCTTATTATTTATCACCCAGCACGACCAGAAAAATAGGCACAGAGGCGAGAGGGAATAAAAGGCCCTCCTGCGAGGACAGACAAAACCAGGCATTGATTGGATTGTATCTGATTGTTCACTGTCCAGTGCACCTGTGCTGTTTCCCACCCCTTTCACAATCTTCTTGATCCTGAGGGTTGAACAGGGCTCATCTTGCAAACAATATCCAAATTGAGATCGGAAGAAAGACAAAAGCTAAATTTATCCCGACACTTTCTTCATTCCAAGCTCCCACTTTCCTCTGACGCACAATTGTCATTTTCAAAGGAAAGAAAGCTATTTTCAATAATGAAAAATGGATTCCCCTTCCCACCAATATCAGTACAACTGCATCCCACAGAAGTATCACTTATGGAACCACAAGCAGGAAGGCAGATGTCATTGTGTCCTCTCATCTGTGCTTATTTTTCACAGAGCTTTCACAGTAAAGGCAGGAAATAGGAGTGGGGGAAGAAGACTCCAGCCTGATTGGGAAAGATTGTACAAAGTATCTCCCAAGAAAGTGCTTTATTTTCACTGAAAAAGAAAAATTATTTTTATTGGATTAACATTGATTCTAAAATTGGACCCAATTCCTACTGGGCAAGAACCAAAAAAAATCCTGGTTTGGTAAAAACATATTCTAGAATCATGCCAAAGTGCTGCCCTTCCTTTGATTTGAAGTGACTGTTCTGTAACATTACAGCCATTAAGTTACAATCTTGCATCTAACCAAAGCAAATTAACAAAATCTTCAGTAATCTATAAACGTATTTCTAAAACTCATATTAGGAAAAACAATGTATCTGGACATGATACTGCCTGACCCATATCCGGAAGACTTGAAACCAGATAAGTAAATAACTGATCATCTATTTTTAGAAATATTTGATAGGACATCTTAATATCAGCCTCATGTGAAGAAATAAGAAAGTTAAAATTTATAGCTAAGTCATCAAGTGTGTATAATAGCAATAATTTGACTCTTGGTGTCAACTATACTTGTGTGAATTGACATACCGATGCAACTTTCTGAAAGTTAGTTTGTTCACTAAAATATACTAATGTCTATGAGAGTATTTGGAAGAATAGCAAACAAAATAATAAATACGTTAAGTGCTAGGAATATTATAGGTATTAAATTATAGTTTTCACATTATTATGATTACCATTATGATTCATTGTTAGTTTACAGACTGCTATTAGTAATCATAATATTACTAATAATATTAGCATTATATTATTGATTACATGTGATTATAAATATGATTACTAATATCACTATCATTATTGTTGTTACTAGCATTTTAAGAATTTAGCTTAACTCTGGAATGTTTTCAATACAGAATTCCTGCTACAATAGACCTGATTTTTTTTAGAAAAATAAGAAATAAAAAATAAGTATGATGAATAAGAAAGAAGCTTTAAATTGCTATGCATTGAAGGCTAGATTATTCTAATAGACATAATAATTAAAGCACCAAAGCCTGTAATTTCTCACTGAAAAGACAGAATGAGAAGGAAATAGTCAATGATGTATAAAAAGAAAATCTCCACTCTTGGTTACCCCTTATTCAGTCTATTTCATGCAGCCATGCTTGAGAATGCAAAACATGACCCAGAGGCTGGTGGTAAAATATATTTCTGCTCCTCTGAGAAGCAGTTAATTCAACAGCCTGTGAACAGCTCCCAACTCCTCAGCAAATAACTATACACTTCTGATTATGTTCTTGACATGGGCAAATGAGAGGACACACACCCAAGGACTGAGAATGATGACATGCCCAAAGGAAAAAGAGGACTCCTGCTGCTGTCCCAGGGACTCATTCTGCACCAGCCCTCATTCCCATTTCATTAATCTCACAAAAACAGCACTTTACTAAATCTAATTTTTTTTTTTTAAAGATGGAGTCTTGCTCTTGTTACCCAGGCTGGAGTGCAATGGTGTGATTTTGGCTCACTGCAACCTCTGCCTCCTGGGTTCAAGTGATTCTCCTGCCTCAGCCTCCTGAGTAGCTGGGATTACAGGTGCCCACCAACACACCCAGCTAATTTTTGCATTTTTAGTAGAGACAGGGTTTCACCATGTTATCCAGGCTCGTCTTGAACTCCTGACCTCAGGTGACCCACCTGCCTGGGCCTCCCAAAATACTGGGATTACAGGCGTGATTTTTTAGGCAAAACTTATAGTTTAATGAAGGAGCTTTGCCATATTATTACTTCCATTTTGCAGATAAGGAGTCTTAGACAAAGGTTAAGTGATATGCCTAAGGCTACATACCTAGAGTACTAAAGATGTGGAGCACGAGCCCAGGTATCCTATGCAGGTATGGAACTGCATAGTCTGAATTCTTAACCCTCACCACCTGCCTCTTTTGGGCATAGCAGTTTTGAGCAGATGTTGAATGTGAGTTTGAGCAGAGCTACAAACAAGGGTCAGCCCACAAACAGCAGCATTCACAATCGCTTTACATAAACTGAGTGTAAAATGAACACATGATACAAAATGTGAATGGGAATTCCCATGTTGCAGCATCATCTCCAAAGCTAAGGACCACAGAGCTATACTATAAATCACAAAGGTCGCCTGTAATCCCAGCACTTTGGGAGGCCGAGTTGGGTAGATCATGAGGTCAGGAGTTCGAGACCAGCCTGACCAACATGGTGAAACCCTGTCTCTACTAAAAATGCAAAAATTAGCTGGGCGTGGTGGCGTGCACCTGTAATACCACCTACTCAGGAGGCTGAGGCAGGAGAATCCCTTGAACCCAGGAGACGGAGGTTGCAGTGAGCCGAGATTGTGCCACTGCATTCCAGCCTGGGCGACAGAATGAGACTCCATCTCAAAAATAAATAAATAAATCACAAAGGGCAAGTCAAATTACCAGGTTGTCATCTCGAATAGATAATGGGATCAACTTCAAGGTAAGAATTTCTTACTTTCAAAGTAAGAATTTGTGAAGCTAAGCACAGACACACACACACACACACACAATATAACCATGGTTAAACAAAATACCAAGTTATAAGTTTTTTGAGGCCAAAGATCCCAGTAAAATGTGCTTTAAGTCTCCATGACAGAGAGCTTAAAAGGTATTTTTAAGTGAATTAAAAAGCTGTAGCTGGCTTTGAAGAAAAAACATGGAAAAACAATATGATTTACACAACTTTTTATACCTTTATGATTCTGCAAGAAAATTCCCAAAATTTGTCCCAGTTTTCTTTAATATTGTTTTGTTTCTCATTAAAATAGAACTGGCAAGAATCTCTTGAAGATAGCGCTTTTGCAATTTAAATGATTCTTATTAAACAAACCTGGAGAAGAAAAGCTGTTTTATCTTAATATTTTTTAGAGATAACTGAATCATAGTATTTAATCAATGACCCATTTTGTCAAACAAATATATAAAAGTGTCAAGTGACTCAATGGAATACAATATCAATTGATGACAACATTACTTAGGATTTTAGAATGATGTCACTGATTAAGGAATAGTTGCAAAGATCTTTCCTCTTCGTATAGGGAATGACGATGAAGAAGAAGAATTAATACAGTTTGGAGTTATAAATGACTCCCTTTTAAAAATGGGTTTCACCAGGCTCACGGGGCGAGGTGGCTCACGCCTGTAAACCTAGCACTTTGAGAGGCTGAGGCAGGTGGATCACTTGAGGTCAGGAGTTTGAGAACAGCCTTGCCAACATGGTGAAACCCCATCTCTACTAAAAATACAAAAATTAGCCAGGTATGGTGGCTGGTCCCTGTAGTCCCAGCTACTCAGGAGGCTGAGGCAGAATCACTTGAACCCGGGAGGCAGAGATTGCAGTGAGCCAAGATAGTGCCACTGCACTCCAGCCTGGGTGATAGAGCAAGACTGTCTCAAAAAATAAAAAAATAATAATAAAATGGATTTCTTTGACAAGAACTATGATACATATGAAGAGAGGCAGAGACTGGCATCAAAATTGGCTATTGTACATTACCTATCTGGAGGATGCTTCAAAAGGAAGGCATTTGCCGCCACAATATCCAGTTGCCAGTTGAAAGGTTAATAGCCTTTTAAGCAAACTATCCACCAGAGGAAAAAAAAAAAAAAACATGAACTTACTAATAAAATCAATCTGAGCTTCAAAATCAATTTAATACTGTATATTAGGAGGAAACTATATTCGTTATTTTTAAATATTTAGCTGACAGATTGTTTATCTTCAATCGCAGATCTGTATCTGCTGTTTAACTCGTAGAACTAAAAATATTCACTTATTTGGCACATTCTCCTGGTGAAATTATTGGCAGAAATTTTAAATTAGGTAGAAATCTTATGTTGAGAATGCAAAAGTGGGTTGGGTGTTTTTTTTTTTTTATTGTTGTTGTTGTTTGTTTCTTCGTAATAGGAAGTTTATAAAGACACCAGCAAAGGGTAAAATATAAGTATTGACAACAGAGGAAATCTAATAATTCTCAGCTTAATAAATCATTTCACAAACCTGTATGTGTATATATTTTTCACTTTAAGAAGCAGGTCTAAGCCAAGAACTTTTGTATTCTTTATACTTAAAAAAAATAGCCCTTTAGCTACTTTGCAGTCATATGAATTAAGCAAATGAAAATTACAAAGAGGCATGATTTTTTTGGTGGTTTTCTTATCACCATAGCAAATTGAAGCCCACACATAAATGATCAGAGAGCCGGTTTTCAAGCTTACTGTCTTCAAGAGAAAGACAGATTCTAGCTGTCACTTCAAGAGTCATCTAGTTCACAGCAACCAGCAACAGGTAGCCAGCAACCCTGATGAGAAACAGCACCCATAGAGGACTCCTTTCCCAGCAGAATTTTTTGACACCACTCAATCTCAGAGGAATGGCTTCACAGAACCAAAGACAACTTTAGGGTGACTCAGCTGTCTGTAGGTTTTCTCTAGCAAACCTGGAAGATGTATTTTGCATTTTGTTGTTATCTAAAATAACCAACTCCTTATACTTTGACTGAGATATTGAGATGTCCCATCCTTCTCCCTGTATCCATACTGGCACTGGTTAATGTAATCTTCATAGGACACAATCCTTAGATATATGTTAGGTTCTGTTCCTGTAACTTCATGGCACTATTCCATTTACAAAGCACCCACCCATAAAAATGGCAGCTGTTACCCTCTCTCTTTGCCCCTCCTTGAGAGTCCCCTGTCCTTACCATGGGAACTATAAAAGCTTGGCTTTCTTAGAAAATATGTAGATTTAGAATTAGAAAAAGAGAAGACATTATAAAAAATAGAGATAGTATTGGGGACTTGACTGAAGCATAGTTAGGCTGATTTCTTTACTGCAGAATTTCTTAGAGCCTTGATCAATTAATGTGCAAAGTTATTGCATGAGGGGGTATTAGAGAAGGAATTGTTTATAAGTCACTGTGCCTACTGGATAGTTCTCTGCTTAAAAATTGTAACAGCCCATATACACTTGATATTGTCACATTGATGAAGACACCTCACCCCTGCCCTCCATTGCAGTTTTATTTAGGATACAAGCATCTTTTTAAAAGTCAGATACTTGGGGAGGGTAAGGAGATTGATTGGTCATATTTTATACCTTTATGTGATTTACTTGGAGAAGTTCTCATTGTGTGAAATTACACTGGTATGCTGAACTACACCAGTCTTCTTTTAGAAGGCAAGGGGAGAAGATGGTTTTAGAGCACTGTGCAGTTGGATGGGTACATTTGTGGGTGGAGGAGCAGCAGGAGGGACTGGGGGCATGGGGAGGTAAGAACTGTGTGTGTGGCTTTGTTTTTCTTGGGTTGGATTAACTTGGGTTGGAGTTTGTGGGGGAAGTGATAGGAGAGTAAATATAAAACCTAACTCTGCTTATTTCATAAATAGGCATATTTTCCACAAATATATCCATCTTTTTCTCATACAACAAACATTCTGACTCTCAAAATTTTAGCTAATTGAATTAAAGGATCCCCGAATTCAAAGTTTAGCTACATTTGGGTTAAATATACTAAAGATGGCAAGTGAGACCCTAACTTTCATTTTTTTGAAATATTATATCTTTATTTATGGCATATAAACAAAAACAAAACCTTTTCCCAAAAGGCTACACAAACACCTTACTTCAAGTATTATAAAACATGTTATTATATCTTTTCCCTGATTTGACTTAGTTTCAATAAATATTTTGTTGGAAAACCATTTTTCCCCAACTATAATAATGATGCAAACTCTTTATAGAAAACTGGGAAGCTATAAACATGTTTAAAGTTGAAACTGAAAATCACCTAGCATTTGTTTCTATAACAAAAGATCTTCTAAATTTCAAAACATGAACTTATAGGTAGGTGCACTTTTCCAATATAATCTATTGTAATATGTAGTCTACTTAGTTTTTTTCCACTCAGAGTCATTTTTCCCAAACTCAAGTAACAAATCCATCCTCCTGAGTGTGGGAATATAATTACTAGTCAGAGAGATGCGCATCTGAAAAGTTTATATTAGCATTTTTCATTTGGAAAGCTCAAGCTATTGCCAAAGTTCAAAAGACATGAAGCTCCAGAAATATTTAGTATCTTGTCTAACAGATTATAATAATATCTTGAGACAATACTATATAATGATACTCTAGCTTAAGTAAAAACAAACTAAACTAAAAACTTCATCATAGGCAGTTATAATATTGATAATTGGAGCTGATTCTATTAAGGGGCAACCCTCCTCCCCAGTCTACACAAAATGCATGTTTCTTGTTAGAAGACTGTGTTGACTATATTTTCTTATTTTCTGTATTCCTGATGCTCTGGCATCTGGGGTCTCTCTAACTGGGCAGAGACTGCCCTCTCTCCCTAAGGACAGCCAATTCATAGAGATTAGCAAATGACTAACCTTGGAGCACAGCTTTCACTTGCAAATTCGCCAATCCAAAGCCCACAACTCCCCCACACCTCTTCTATTTGGCTCTTAAACTCCAGGCCAATATTCCCCTATCCCAATCACTGCAGGGCCAGTTACCAAACAACTCAGGACAGCCTCCTACCCCAAAACCCACTGAAATTATTCAAACAAACTCATCGTAAACCTGCTTACCCTGCCTCACCCATTCTTTCTTGCAGAAACCACAATAATGCCTCTTGCCCATGTTTCCTCCCACTCCCTCTGCCTCCTGACTGCCCTGGTGCTTCCACTTGAGGACCTGCATGGACTTCTGTGCCCCATTCTCTTGAGAACTGTGAATAACAACTCTTTTTTCAATGACAATTGTCTCCTGATCTGTTAGTCTCACCATACCTGAATAACAGCAAAACACAGTTTAAAACAAAGACTTTAAATTCATGCCAATTAGGGAACACATAAGGTTGTTTTCAATTCAAAATGCCTAGAAATAATAAGAGGGTGATGTACACATCTGTAGATGGAGGTCGAATTCACCCTTTTTTTTCAAGTACTTCTTATTGCAATAAAATATTAGGATGTATGAAAATTTCAATCCTTTACCAGGTTAGCTACACACTGTGAGGTCTGAGCTGTAATGCCCTTATTGGTGAAATGAGGGATTTGAACTAGATAATCTCCATAAGTCCTTCTAGATAGAGCATATAATCTCTTAGTGTTTCTGCTAATGTATTTTTATTAACAAAATCCCCTTTGTTAGATGACTCCACCCAATCTAAAGCACAGTGGGAATGTTACTTCTCTATTGCCAATGCACTTGAATTTCTCCATGGCAGTTACTGGGTTTTACTAATTCTTCTATTTCTTACCCCTATTATGGTCCAACAGCAGAAGCTCAACAACAAGAAACACAATGACTGACTGAATCAAATTACAGTGAGCTTCATATTGGGTAGAAATAGATAGACATGAGAATAAGATTATGAAAACTGTCATTTTCACTGAAGCCTTGAATAAGAAAACTCTACACCGAAATACTTAATCCAAGTCTTTTTTGCTAATAAATGATTGGATACTTGTAAAATGAAAGAATCAGTCAACTGTCACTAGAAATATTCTCAACAACTAAGATAAGTCAAATGAAAAGCTTTTTAGGGATTTTTATTTCTGGTTGCTTTAGGGTTTTTTGGGTTTTTCTCAACATGACTGTTATTGGTTTGCAGTATCATTTCAGAGACTGATTTGAAATTTTTTATCCACTAAAAATCAACAATTGGCATTTTTAATTTTACAGAAAAATGAAAAAAATATTAATCTGCAGCCATGCCAAAAAGGCAAACAAAAAGAGCAGCTTTTAATTAAATCTAAGGGATAGAAGTCTTAGTACATTTTTCATTTCTCTCTTCATTCCTCTCCCAGCCACTAGCTGAATGTTGCATTGTAACTGTTCCTCTCCTGATTTACATTTTTCTCTCTTCAGAAGGAAGAATATTAAAAGTCACAATAATATACATTTTAGAAGAAAATTTTAATTACTAATTCATAAGAAGTAATATTCATGTGCCAAGTATGTTACATGATCTAAATTAAAATACTAAGTTGAATTTGCTCTGGGGGATTTTAATACCGGGTAATATAGGCAAAAGGATATGTGGATGTTTTTGATGTCCTGTAAGAGAAAATTCTGAGTTTCAACAGGTAAATACATTTCAGTAACTGAATAAAGGGCCCTCTGTAATCTTCATTTTGGGGAGGCCGTTATCCTTGAAATGAGATCTAAGTAACTGAAGTCAATCTCAGATTGTTCCTGATCCTGGCCACCAACCAGCTTTAGGGTACTTTGAATCTTTCTTTCTTGGAGAAACTCTTCCCCTGATTTGTCATTAGGAATTTAGGTGCACAAGTTAAAAGGAGACTAGAAAAATAAATTGGTTAAGTAAATTGGTTAAAACTGAGTCTGAATTATGCTGTGGTTCTGTTTGTGTAATTGCTTTGCTATCTGAGTCTTCTAATCACTAGACTCCGTTTAACAATTTTAATAAGGATGGCAGTTATTAAAATAAGAAGAGATCAATGGCCAGCCAGCTTTAGAAACACACCATGAAAATTAGAAATTCTCAGATGAGTATTCCTAAGATGCACAACTCAAGCAACTTGAACAGAATCAAAACTCACAGAGAACCTTTAAGAATACCGTAACCGTTTCTATATAAGCAAAGTGGATGATTAATAATTTTATTCAAATGAGTTACAGTTAAATAACTGAAAAATACATACAATAAAAAGAAATGAGAGATCGTGTGGCGAGAACATCTCTTTAAAATGGAAGGAAGCAATCTCCCTAATTGTAATCATGTCATCAACGTGATCATTTTCAATTATCAGGTAATACAAATGCATTACTTTTTACTCTTCCCTGATCCACCTAATGCCTTACACAGAATAAATTCTCAATAAATATTTTAAAACTGATATGTCTACTCTTCCAATTCAAGATAAGAAAATCTGTGTATATAATATACTAACAGGCTAAACTAAAAGAAAATCATATAATCTTTTTAATACACGGTAAAATGTAAAAATATACATTATTTTGCTTATATATAAAATTGGAGATGGAATGACTGCCATATAATTTAAAATATCTATTTTGAAGTAAAAATTGTCATCACAGTCAATGAAAAATTTCTAGAACGATTTTTTAATAGATATTATAGATCTGGCATAATAAAACAAAATTGATACTGCATGAATACAAATGAGACCAATTTTTAGTAATCAACATGTTTCTGGTTCACCCCACCCTGTAATGCTTTAGCTCATCCCCTATCAAAAGTTTCCATATTCATGCCATCTATGAGTGTGGGATGTAAGCTTTGGCTTCCATGACTACCGACATCTCCCTGATCATTGGTTACATCCACTGAGGAGCAGCTTCCCCCTACTGCTGGATCCCCTGCACCTGCCCTTGGAAGTCTCTCTCAGTAGGCATGGATATCACCTCAGGGTCTCCTCACTCAGTGCTAGGGGCACAGTTGCCCATGGCAGCTCATTATAATGTCAGACCTATCACCACTCACCAGTGCTGGTATCACCATGTCCAAAGCAAGCATGGCTACTGCCTTGGGTCACAGAGCACCAGCACCCCACTGCACAGAAATTGCAAGAACTTCTCTTTGCAAGCTTTTCAATACACCATTACTTGATTTACACTACCCTGACCTGTATAGATCATAGAAGTTTCTGTAAGAAAACAATTTTTAATAGTGATCAATTTTTTGTAGTACTAATGGGAGATGCAAATTTAAAAAATGAGATGTTCTTTTCCTAATAAAATAATAATAAAATTGTAAATTGATGAATTTCTTTTGGAGCTTAGATATCTTTCAAGAATCACAGCATTCATACTTTTAAACTAGTAATTTCACCTCTGGGAAGCTCCTAAAAAAATAATGCAATATGTAGAAAAGCTTGTGTAATGGAAATGTTTATCCCAGCATTATTGATAATCGTGAAAACAAAAACAATTAAATACTTAAAAGTAGGAGAATGAGGCCTTGTGCAGAGGCTGACACCTATAACCCCAGCACTTTGGAAGGCCCAGGGAGAGAGATCACTTGAGCCTGGGAGTTCAAGGCCAGCCTGGGCAACATAGTGGGACCCTGTCTTTAAAAAAAAAAAAAAAATTAGTTGGGTATGGTGGTACATGCCTGTAGTCCCACTTACTTGGGAGGCTGAGATGAGAGGATCGCTTGAGCCTGGGAAGTCAAGGCTACAGTGAGCTGTGATTGCACTACTGCACTACAGCCTTGACAACAGAGTATGATCCTGTCTCAAAAATAAATAAATAAACAAGAGAATAAGTACATTAATTCTGAGTGAATGATTGCAGCAACATGGCATATAAGCAACTGAAGAAATAAATAATAGCAAATTTCTATTAATGTCCACATAAAAATATGAAAACTTTAAAAAGGAATATATAAAAATTGTATTTGTTATTGTGACAGGGTTGTAGAAATCATTTTTTCTCTAGTTTCATCTTAGAGGAATTGCTGTTTTACTTTCTAAATTATGACTTCAAAATACAGTGAAGGATAAATAATGATGACTTATGATTTTTTAATTAGAGAAATTACATAGCTCCTACACTGAGAGTTAGCCTTAGTACCCTGAAGCTAGTATACTATCAAATGGCAAATTGCCAACTGCTATATTAATAAAAACTTCAAATTGCTCCTAATCTAGCATCATGGAAGTCCAGCTGAGTGTCTTTCAAGCCCCCTGCTGAATTTCCTGGCATTTTTACCAATTGCATTTCATTCAATAAGACCAGCCAGGGCTCTTGGTCAATAAGGAGACACACAGATCCTCCTCCATGGCCTTTGTCTAATGTCTCTGCATCTCAGCCAGAAGAGAATAGCCCCTATAATTGTGAATCACCTTCTAAGCTTCTGATGAAAAGTCAGCTTGAAATACTACTGTTGTCAACCATATCACAGAGGTGCTGGAGATATTTAAATCACACTACACCAAAGCAATGAAAAAGCATGGAAGAGAGGAGCTATAATGTAATGTTTCAGATGACATCAGGATCATGTGACAAGGTGATATGTGGCTTTGGCTTCAGAGTGGTTTTAGCAGAGCCCCAGGAATTGAAAACTGAGAGATGGGGCAAGGTTATGCACAAAGAAGCATCAGCCATCGTGACTGTGGAGATCAATGTGAAAAGCAGTGTCAAGGCCACAGGTCACATTCCTTGAGTACTGTGCTTCATTCAAACATATACAGACCCCAGAGGGTCTTTATGGATGAAGAATTGTCCCCAAGAGTTGACACCTTGTGGCACAGTGAAAATCAGCGTGGTTATAGACTTCTAAGTCTTATCCCCTCCTTCAAGGTCCAGTTATTATTTCAGCTTTGTGATCTGAAAAGATGGAGTCACTTGGTCTGTCTGGGATTCCATTTCCATCTTCAACAGAGACCTAGGACTAGAACATTTCTAAGATTATGTCCAATTGCAAAATTCTCTGAATCTGATTTAAAAATTTCACAAATATTCCAGGCCATGCTATTGCTGTCTTCTCTTGAGCTTTCAAAGCACTTACACTACCAGCAACTGGCAACTTGCCATGAAGCTGCTTTTACCACCATTTGAATGTTTTTACTGGGTTATTTGTTACAAATTGATCAGAAACTTGCCCTCAGCATCAGGTTTTCTGTCTGTTCCAAGGATGTAATATTACACGTTAAATACACTCACTTGAGGGAAGAATAAATGGGTTATTACAGCTTATTGCTTCCAGATGCACTCAATTCTTAAAGATGAAAAAAAAAGAGGAAAAAAATCACATCTGAAAAGTTGAGTCTTTCTTTGTCTGACTGGGAAATGGTTCTGGGACCCCAAGGAAGCAGATCCTGAGACAGAGATTACTGTGAATAAAGTATATTAGGGCATGTTCTTGGAATTAATACCACTGAGTTCAAGGAAGGAAGTGGGATGGGGCAGAGGGAGAAAGATGGGCTGTTGTGTGGTCACAAGAGAGGACTCAGCCCATGCCACAGGGAAGACCTAGAACTGGGATGACCCCTTAGAATTGTTCCAAGTTGGGCAAGGAGCATTTCTACCCCCCTCTCTCCCTACTTCCCCACATAGCTCAGCCACTGGATGCAGGCTGCCCACACAAAGTGAATTGTGACCTTGGGAGAGGCTTTCCAAAGAGCAATTCCCAGAGAGGGCTGACATCCAAAGGACTTCAGTCAGCAGAATTCCCAGCCACTGGGAGAAAAAGAGATTTAGTGCTGCGTGGGCAGGACAGATTCCGGCAGGCCAGTCCAGCATCTACTCTTCAAACAGCCCATTTTACGCCACACTAATTGTTTATTTGTACAGAACTTAACTGTTTACTAATGCTTTTATACAACCTACCCCTCAATTCAGACAACAACCCTGCAAAATGTGAATATTGTTGCCTCTAATTAATAGATGACAGATGAGTGTTGCCAGTTGTAAGGTGTCCCAGGGAAACTGTCAAAGGTAGTGGAAAGAATTTGAAAGTCCACGGATATAGAAGTTTTGGATTCTCACAATTATGGGGTAGGTGAACCCATAAGATAAACTATTGATGATTATTATCATTGTGATCATTATTACCCTGAACCTGCTGTGACCTGAAAAAACTAAACCACATTAATATTGTGTTTATTTTTCTAATGTCCACTTCATTTAAGACTATGATTGTCTAATGCCTTGACACTTTTACATATGAATAGCTATGAAGTCCTGTGCTTGTGCAAATCATTTTTTTCTATAACAGCAGAACTTTTATGCTTATCCGTTGTTATGGACTGAATGTTTATATTCCCCCAATATTCATATGTTGAAGTCCTAATACCCAGCTTGATGGTATTTAACGGTGTGACCATTTGGAGATAATTAGGTTTGAATGAGTTCATGAGGGTGAGGCCCCCATGATGAAATTAGTGCCCTTATAAGAAGAAAAAAATATACCAGACTGCTCCCTCTGCCTTGTGAAAATGTAGCAAGGACGTGGCCATTTGCTAGCTTGTTGATCTTGGACTTCCCAGTCTCCAGAACTGTGAGGAATAAGTGTCTATTGCTTACTCCACCCGTAGTATGGTATTTTGTTATAGCAGCCTGAGAAGACTAATACATCCCTTAAAAAAATCATCTCTTGGTTGGATCTATCATCTCATCTGATGTGGTTATTTTATTCTTGATTCTGATATCTAGATGACTCTCCACTGTTCTAGCTTCACTGTAAGCACACCTTTGTAAGCACACCTTCAATGTTTTCATCAGAGTTTTTAATAAAAGGATAGCAGACTATGAAGATTCTCCTTTAGTTTCACATCAACACAGGGTCATATCTGTTTAATGAATGAATATTACCTTATAACATATGACATTGGTGTCTGCATCTTGTTGTCTAAAATAGAAGTTTCCAAATTGTTTTTACTATAAAACTTTATTAAAATAAAATCTGTTTCAAAATAGTGAAATAAAAATAAATGGAAGCAGAGTTGCTCTGGTTCAAGGTAGATGGTGTGGTGAGGGGCCTTACTTCTTTGTCTTCCCTGTAGCAAAGAGAAGGCAATGAAGGAAGGCAAGGCTTTTGAGAGACCCCTGAGGTATCTATATGGACATCCAAAGCTTTTCACATTGCACCAAGAAAACCCCTGCACAAAAATCTTATAAGGCACTTTGTCAAATACACTGCTGAAATCAAGGCATGGACTTTCCCCTGACTTAGCTGTAAAATACACACACACAGTGAATTTCTCTTGATTTGTCATTGGTAAGCCCATGCTGATCCAAAGTAATAATTGCTTTCTTTTATAAATGCTCACAGGACATTTTTTCCAGATTATATTAAGGGAGAGTGTCAGACTTGTTGTTCTATAGCTTCCAGGGTCTACATTTCTGCATTAAAAAAAAAAAAAAAAAAAAATCTCCAGTCTCTGACATCTCTTCTGTTCTCCACCTGTAACACCTGTGAGTTCTTTGTGAATTCTGGTGTATAATTAATTTATCCAGGGCAATGGTTCTCAAAAATGACTGCATATTAGAATCCCCCTGGGAGATTTTTAAAAATGCCCCTGCCTGGGTCCTCACCTTAGACCAATTAAATCAGAATCTCTGCAAGTATTTTTAAAAGCTTCTCTTGTGATTCTAATACGCAGCCAGGGTTGAGAACGAGTGATCTAAACCTGGCTTAAATTAATTTTAAATACTTACATGTTCTTTTACCATTCATTCCCTTTCCATAAGCCTCAATCTCTCTGTTCTTCATTTTCTCATTGAAGATCCTTCTTTATAATTCAGAAGTTAAAAGTAAAACCTAAGTTAGCAGTTTTACTTCATTTTTGTCTAAGGAACAAACCCAGCCCAACCCTAAGTTATAGCCTATGCTTTCCAAATACTTTGGCTGAAAATATAGTTTAAAACCCTCTTTAAGGTCTTTGCATCTTTTCTTAAATCTGTTAAATAAAACAATTTCAACAGATTTTTAAAAATCGTGTGACTTTTATTTATCTTTTAACCTCACCCACTTGCTTTTTGTCATGTTTCCACTTCTGGTTTTATAGATTCCATACCTAGCAAGAAAATTCCCTTGCTATATTCCAGCCATTATCGAAGCGGGTTCCAATAACAACTATTGCATTATCTTTTCTTCCCTGCATCACAAATCTGAGTTCACTTTGTGTTTGTTCTCTAGTATCATCTTATCAATATCGTACTCCACAAATATTATTTCTAATTCTGTTTACTGCATTTTCTCTTTAAGAATGGCTGGGTACCACTTGTGCTATCTATATGATAGTTTGCAATTTATAAAATCCATTCATGTGTATAATTCCATTTGTGTTTTGTTTTTGCAATTCCATCTGGACAATATTCTAGTTTTTCCTAGAACTTCATTGGTAATCCTTTTTATTCAATTATACACATTATTATGAGAAATGCTCTACTTTCTCAGGAGCCTATTCATCTGCAAATTTAAGCTATACTCCAAAAAACACTATCCTTTTTTCAACATCATCTAGGTAGCCAGCTATTCCCATAAAAAGTCTGCTCTTCTCTTTAAAACCATGACCCCTCAAATAGAACAAATGACCAAATATCTTTTCATGTCCAACAATGCAAAAGATCACAAAGTCCTTAAAAATTTATCCCCCCACCCCATGCTAATTGTGGCTTTCTTATTTACTTCCCTGTGAAAGATCAGAAGTAAGATGTGGTTTCTTCCCAAAGTACATATTCTAGGAAAACAATGCACTTCCTACTGAGCCCTGCTAAGCACCCACACTATGAAATTAGGTACCAACCAACACAATGGGGTTCCAGCCCTAGTGAGGAGATTTCTTACCTTGGGAGTAACTGTCTGTCATCCTGACTATAGTTCGTTTTTGTTTACTGCTTTTTTCTATTCCGAAGGTCTGACTTTCTTCCCAGGAAGATACTCTAACTTGATGCTTAAAATGGTGTCCACATTTTCTTTTCCTTTGTCACATTTCTATTTGTAAACTTTGAAACTCCAATTTTGAGCCACATTTTACATCCCCAAAATTCTTTTCATACTGATTTTTTTTCCTTCTTGTCTTCATACCATTCTTTTGCTCAAAAAGCCAAAAATCACAGAAAAAAATTCTTGGTGTACACAGCCCTTGGGGCTCCAGAAGAACTTCTGTAGTTTCTCTAGCAAACTGCACTTCATTCCCCTTCATGTCATATACACGTTGTCTTAGTCTGTTTTCAGATGTTATAACACAATACCGCAGACTGGGTAATTTTTAAAATAAGTTTATCTGGCTCACTATTCTGGAGACTGGGAAGTCCAAGGGCATGGCACTGGCATCTGCTTGACCATCTGGGGAGAGCCATCCCATGGCAGAAAACAGAAAGAAGCAAACTTGAGACAAAAATGGGGCTGAATTTATCCTTCTATCAAGAGCCTACTCCCAAGATAACTAATCCATTCCTGTGGTAACAGCATTAATCCATTCACGAGGGTAGAGCCCTCATGGCCTAATTGCCTCTTAAAGGTCCCACCTTTCAACACTGCTGCAATGAGGATTAAGTTTTCAAAACATGAACATTTGAGAGACACATTCAAACCATAGCATGCTGACTGCCTGCTGCCTTTTATCTTCTATTTGGGTTGGGCCTTTTGGGGAAATTTACAGACTATATGTGTTCACATTCTTTGTCTTTATTTTTAAGAGCTGCTATTCTGAAAGTTAGCAATTGGTGCCTGTAGTATGGTGACACGGAAACAGCCCAAAGTTTGGGAAGCCAAGGGTTCCAGTTCTCATCACTCCCATTAAACTGGATTATCTTGAAAAAAACATTCCATTATCTCTGAGTCTTAGTCTCTGACTCTATAAAGTGGGTGGAGAGGAAATTGAACTAGGCTGGATTTTCAACTTTATTTATTTATTTATTTAATCTGTAGGACCCTTCACATTAAATCTTACTGAAAACCTCAAAATATAAAGGAGAAAGTCAGAGGAACTAAAGTTGAACTAGGGGTGAGCCTTACCTGTTAAGTGCTGACCACCTTTCCATCCCACTTACTTCATTCCTCCTTATGGCTGCTCAGTGCCATCAGAGCATCTCCTAGGCTGCATAGAGAACCATGTGAAAACAAATCAGAGGTTCTCAAAATTTAGTGTGTGGAGGAATCATCTCAAAACTTGCTAAAAGAGCAACTTAGGCCAGGCACAGTGGTTCACACCTGTGATTCCAGTACTTTGGGAGGCTGAGGCGGTGGATCACCTGAGGTCAGAAGTTTGAGACCAACCTGGCCAACATAGTGAAACCTCATCTCTACCAAAAGTACAAAATTAGCCGAGTATGGTGGCGCACACCTGTAATCCCAGCTACGTGGGAAGCTGAGGCAGGAGAATCTCTTGAACCTGGGAGGTAGAGATTACAGTGAGCTGAGATCGTGCCACTGCACTTTAGCCTGGGTGACAGAGAGAGATTCCGTCTCAAAAATAAACAAATAAGCAATTTAATATGCAATCTCCCTCAAAAAATTAAAAAGCCTAGGAGTTTGCCATTTATCATTTTTAGATTAGGATTAGGGATACAGAATGGTACAATCATAACATCCTGAAAAATATTAAACTGAGTGAATTCTGAAGTCTCTTCAACTCCCTTTGGAAACAAATCAGTAAGAAGTCAAGAAAATCCATCACATATTCTGATTTGATAGCTTTTCACCTGTCCCGTTGTGATCCTGGACAAGTTACTTTTTCTGTCTCATCCGTAAAATGAGGATATTCATTATAATGACCACCTCAAAGGACTATCACCAGGACTAAGTAATCCAGTTTATGTCAAATGCTTAGAACAATGCTTACAACATGTGTAAAATTCAACAAATATTAGTTATTATTCATTAAGCAAAGTAGAATACCAACTATACAAACAATCTAAAATCCAATACATCAGTGTATTCCATACCCCACTTAGCCACTTCCTTTCTTGCTACATGTTCTATGACTTGCCTCTGTACCACTGGGCTCCAGGTTGCCAATTTCTTTTTGAGCCTTAGTTTTCCCATCTATAAAATGGGATTAATACTATTGATTTACTCTAGCTAAGAGGATTGTCAATACAGAAACAAAATGTTTAAATGTTGCTTGCAGACCTTTAGAAAAAAGATGTTTTGTTATACACCAAGAATTATTTTGGTATTTAGTATGTTAATATAATTTTCTTCAGCATTTTAGACTGTCTTATTTATGTACACAATTAGTGGAATGGAATGTGGAAAATGGTAGGCAGTGGTAAAACACAGGCCATTTTCCTGAGTGAAAAAAGGCCCATAACTCACAGGAGATGGATTGAGATGTGAAGGTCACTCACTTATTCACAGGAATAAATTATATTATACCATCAAGTAAGTTTCTTCAGCCAGTCGTAAAGAAGAATACAGCTAAGTAATTTACTCGCAAATGATGGTTGTAAGCCACTCACATTGTAACAAATCAAATTACATCATACAGACCACCTGGTCATGCTCACAGGGTTTCCAAATTGGGAGTGGGGAGCAGAGACACAGCCACTTTTGTTGGCTTCTCAATTCATACAAAGACCACTCCTGTTCATGACTGAAGATCAACACAGGATATTTAAATTGCTCTTCAAACAGAAATCACTCCACTTTGATTCCCTTCTTGAATATCAAGTATCATACCTCTAAAGCTGAGTGCACAGATGAGGTATCTTGCAAGGTCTGTGCAGAGCCCTTGTCTATTGGCATTGAGACTGAAGCCTTGAATAGTATAGTCTATCTTTGCTGAACTAACTGGGATGAAGAAATAGATTTTGGCAGATGTAAGCATCTTTAGTTTGAGGAGCTGAGAGGAGGCAGCTCCTAACAGGGCACACAACAACAAAAATAGATAATGGCCTTAGTCTGTTAGTGTGGCTACAACAAAATACTGAGATTGAGTAATTTATAAAGAACACAAGTTCATTTCTCACAGTTCTGGAAGCTATGAAGTTCAAGATCAAGGTGCCAGCACTTGGTCTGTTGAGGGCATTCTTGATAAGACCTTACATGGCAGAAAGCAGAAGTGCAAGCTAGCCAAATGCTTTGTGAAGGCTCTCTAATAAGGGATTTAATCCCATTAATGAAGAAGGTGTCCTCATGGCCTCATCACCTCTTTCAGGCCCCACTTCTTAATACCTTTTTTTAAATCTGAGTGTAATTAAATTCTCCTGTTAACACTATCAAAATGGCAACACTTGAATTTTGGAGGGGACACATTCAAACTACTGAGGTAGGAAGTATTGTATCTATTTTACAGATGAAAGAACTGAAGCTCACAGAGGTTAATTCATTTGTCTGAATTTACACAGCTCAGTAAATGGCACTGAAAAATGTAATCCAGGTTTGCCTGTCTCCAAGGCCTATGCTCTTTCTAACAGTCTATTATGCCTTTCCAGGTAATCTGTGATCTGTGATGACAAATACCTTTCTTCTAGGGTGCCAACTCCAATTGGTAGATCTCATCTCAGCAGAAAGATGAGCCATGATGGGTTAGAAATGAGAGGTGACAGCATGCTGGCAGTCCTCACAGCCCTCGCTCGCTCTCGGCGCCTCCTCTGCCTGGGCTCCCACTTTGGCGGCACTTGAGGAGCCCTTCAGCCCACCGCTGCACGGTGGAAGCCCCTTTCTGGGCTGGCCAAGGCCAGAGCCGGCTCCCTCAGCTTGCAGGGAGGTGTGGAGGGAGAGGCGCGAGCGGGAACTGGGGCTGCGCGCGGCGCTTGCGGGCCAGCTGGAGTTCCGGGTGGGCGCGGGCTTGGCGGGTCCAGCACTCGGAGCAGCCGGCCGGCCCTGCCGGCCCCAGGCAATGAGGGGCTTAGCACCCGGGCCAGCGGCTGCGGAGCGTGTACTGGGTCCCCCAGCAGTGCCAGCCCACCGGCGCTGCTCTCGATTTCTCACCGGGTCTTAGCTGCCTTCCGGCGGGGCAGGGCTCAGGACCTGCAGCCCGCCATGCCTGAGCCTCCCACCCGCTCCATGGGCTCCTGTGCCGACGGAGCCTCCCCGATGAGCGCCGCCCCCTGCTCCACGGCGCCCAGTCCCATCGACCACCCAAGGGCTGAGGAGTGCGGGCGCAGGGCACGGGACTGGCAGGCAGCTCCACCTGCAGCCCCAGTGCGGGATCCACTGGGTGACGCCAACTGGGCTCCTGAGTCTGGTGGGGATGTGGAAAACCTTTATGTCTAGCTCAGGGATTGTAAATACACCAATCAGCACTCTGTATCTAGCTCAAGGTTTGTAAACACACCAATCAGCACCCTATGTCTAGCTCAGGGTTTGTGAATGCACCAATCGACACTCTGTATCTAGCTACTCTGGTGGGGACTTGGGGAACCTTTGTGTTGACACTCTGTATCTAGCTAATCTAGTGGGGAGGTGGAGAACCTTTGTGTCTAGCTCAGGGATTGTAAACGCATCAATCAGCACCCTGTCAAAACAGACCACTCGGCTCTACCAGTCAGTAGGATGTGGGTGGGGCCAGATAAGAGAATAAAAGCAGGCTGCCCGAGCCAGCAGTGGCAACCTGCTGGGGTCCCCTTCAACAGTGTGGAAGCTTTGTTCTTTTGCTGTTTGCAATAAATCTTGCTACTGCTCACTCTTTGGGTCCACACTGCCTTTATGAGCTGTAACACTCACCGTGAAGGTCTGCAGCTTCACTCCTGAAGCCAGCGAGACCACCAGCCCACGGGGAGGAACGAACAACTCCAGACATGCCACCTTAAGAGCTGTAACACTCACCGTGAAGGCCTGCAGCTTCACTCCTGAGCCAGCAAGACCATGAACCCACCAGAAGGAAGAAACTCCGAACACATCTGAACATCAGAAGGAACAAACTCCACACACACCGCCTTTAAGACCACTAAAAAGCTTTCTGTATAAAAATGAAGTTAATGTTTAAACAGAGCAATGGAAATAAAAGTGTTCAAAAAATGGAAATAAAACAGAGCAATGGAAAAAAAAAAAAAAAAAAAAAGAACTGTAACACTCACTGCTAGGGTCCGCGGCTTCATCCTTGAAGTCGGTGAGACCAAGAACCCACCAATTCCGGACGCACAAATACCTACCAACCAGCAGGCGGAGCTTGCAGTGAGCCGAGATCGTGCCACTGCACTCCAGCCTGGGTGACAGAGTGAGACTCCGTCTCAAAAAAAAAAACAAAAAAAACAAAAACAAATACCTACCAAGAGTGAGAGTTTGGAGAATGGGAGCCATGCTAATTGGCTTGCCACCTCTGATTTAGCATGCACTACTAATGTAACAGATAAGGAACTTGAGAACCTGAGGATGAATTGAGTGGCCAGAGTCCTGTGATATCAAGCAGCATAGTAACAGTTGGAATCCACATCCACTGCCTGAGCACAGACCTTCTCTCTCTATCCCAGGATGCTAGTAATAAGAAAGGATGTAATCATTTGCACACCTCTGACCTTACCAATGTGCCTGGCACTTACTTCCACCAGTTGTCCAAGACATTTAGTATATTGTCATTCACCAAAGACATTAAGACGACTTTATATCACTCTTTTTGTTCTGTTTTATCTTAACTGTAGATATATATGTTTTACTGTTAAGAATTCAAACAATATAGAGGTATAGACGGTAATTAAATTAAGTCACCTTCATTAACTCCCATTCCTTTCTTTTCCCCAATATAACCACTTTTAACAGTTTCAAGTCTCCTTTAAGAACTTTTCTATGTATATCATAGATGTCCATGTGCAAATACAGAGCTTTAGGGCTTAAATGTGGTCATACCATAGAAACTGCATTGCAACTTGCATTTTTTAACTTCGCAATTGTATCACCTTTCTACTTTATTACGTAGTACCTCTTGGAGCTCTTAAAACACCTGTTGAGGGAACATAATTTGCAAAAATCTAAATGTGTGCCCTCTAAAGTTGTCTTTACTTGAAGAGAATACACCTGGCAATTTACCCACATTTATGAGAACATTAAGACTATCTATGAGGAAAAACAATTTTTAAAGCATCATTTCTTGCTTTAGAGTTAAGCCAAAATCCTGAGAGTAATTTTGACATGACCCTCCTCACGTCTTTCTCCACTCATCATCAATTTCCTTCCATTTCATCTGTCAGATAGCTCTTAAATCTTTCCATTCTCTGTGTTCTCCACTGCCACACCCTAGACTAAACTGTCATCACCCCTTATCTAGACTACAGCAATTCCCTCCAATAGCCTTCTCGTTTCTTCTGTGGCTGCTTCTAGTTCACTTTTCATTCTGCCACTAGTATAATCCAATTTACATAACCAACTTAGTGTATTGTTTCTTTTGAAGATTTAACAATTTGCAGTTTACAATCTGGTCTTGCCCGTATTTCCAAACTGAATGTTTTAATTTCTAGAGAAATCAGGACTCAGAAAAAGTACATTATAGTGTTGCAAGCTGTAGATTCTTCTCTTTTCAGGAGTATTTCTGGGAGTTGCATTTTATGGGAAACACTAGCTCAGGCAACTGACTGTAACATTCGTTATGAGACAACTTTTTTTCCCTTAAATTGGAAGAGTGTTGTTAATCCTTAAGGATTACCTATTTATCTTAAAACATTTTGCCTAGCCATATGAATTTTAATTCTTCTTCTGACGTGTTGTGATTACATTGCCCAAGATAGCTAAGAGGGTAGTATATGTATATATACAAATTATTATTTACACAAGTCATTTATTGTTGATTTTCTTCTCTATAAACATCATATTCTTTCATTTAGTCCCAGAAATTGACATAAGATGTTGAGCAGCAAGTTGTTATTGACTTTTTATTTCCAACCCAGAGATTTTGAAAGTAACATTTTCTTGTTTACAACCTGGTTCCAGTAACACCCCGCTCTCAGACTTCACAGTGCTGCCCATTTGCCCCCGAAAACTGGTATTGTAGTGATTGATAAATTGAGCTAGGCTGTGACTCTAAAACTAAAAGTGGCAACAGGAAACTAGCAACTAGCAGCCCATAACTAGCGAGAACAAGTGTGACAAAGCTGCATTTAGAGAGAAAGCAGTTTATTGCATCCAGCTGAAATGACTAAAAGTAGAAAATGAATCCATATTCCGCCAACCCATTGATGAATTATGCTCTCGCATCCTTCAATACAGGTTTAGATCAGCTTAGACTCCCTTGAAAGTTTCATGATAGGGATTTTCTTTTGTTTTATCATGAGATTACTGCAATATATTATTACTAGAGCCAGATTTTTTAAATATTAGAAAAAATGACTTAACTACCAAGCAGAAACTACCCTTTAGAACAGAGGTTTTCCAATGTTTTGCTCTAATGTCACCAAATGAATGTTGTTTAATTATGCACACCTTAGCACATAGTATAACATATATTTTATATAATTAATTAATTTCAAAAGATGCCAATTTCTGGAATGTTATAAATATGCACATGTATACATATGTAACAAACCTGCACGTTGTGCACATGTACCCTAGAACTTAAAGTATAATAAATAAATAAATAAATAAATAATAAATACATAAAATTGAATATTACACCACTCTGTTAAATGTCTTTAATGAGATAAAAATACTATAACAAGTTGAGACTCATTATTCATTAAAAAACAAAGTTAGAAATTTTTGTCCTTGAAATTGTATTTTCATTCCACTTCCCCTATAGAATGTTACCCTAAAGTAATGTAGTTTTATGCTTGAAAATCTTTATTGATCATCCTATCATAATTCTTTGCAGCAATATATACGTAAATTTAGTTTAAAATTTTCAGGTGACCATAATGCTCAGGTTAAAATAATAATGTTATTACAATGCACACAATGCATTGTTAAAATATTTCTTTTGGTTTTAGTTGTCATTACTTTTATTAGTAGTAAACAATTGATCAAAACCTCAAAAATAGATTATATTGATAAAAAGTAATCCTAAGAAATAGAATTTAACTGTAAATTTATCTCTGAATAAACAATTGCTTGTGATTCTTTGATTAAAGGAACAGTCCATCTGCCTCTTGTTTGGTATCAGAAGGGGGAGTGGGTTGTACTTATGGCAGCTCACCATTGTACAATTTCAGCTCCGGGCTAAATATGAGAGGGAAACGAGGGAGATGGGCAAAGGCAAACCAGGCAATTGGTAACTTCTCAGGAAGTTTAGGGAGAACATATTGAATATTAAGAACTGAAAATGGGTGGACGTGGTGGTGGCTCATGCCTGTAATCTCAGCACTTTGACACGCCGAGGCAGGCATATCACTTGAGGTCAGGAGTTCAAGACCAGCCTGGCCAACATGTTGAAACCCTGTCTCTACAAAAAATACAAAAATTAGCCCGACGAGGTGGCATACACCTATGGTCCCAGCTACTTGGGTGGCTGAGGCCCAAGAATCGCTTGAGCCCAGGAGGCAGAGGCTGCAGTGAGCCGAGATCACACCACAGCATTATAGCCTGGGTGACAGAGGGAGAGTCTGTCTCGAAAAACAAACAGAAAAAAAAAAACTGAAAATGGATTCTCTTAAAACTATTTATATTTATGTACCCCCCTTGAAAAGTCTTTGTGTGCCCCCGTTTGAAGACCACTGCTTTAAAACACTGATAGTTCTTCTCCAATAAACCTCTTCAACTAGGCAATGATGACCAGAATGCGGTGTCATCAGAATTTATCTTCAGGACTCCATGTATCTACTTGAATTAGATTGAACGTGCTCCCCAAGAAACATATCTTCTCTTCATTGTTGTGATTCTTCCACACTCTTCATACAAGGCTATGAACCTTGTAGATAAGAAATAATGATTCATTAATAATGATTATTTCTGAGATTATTTTATTATTTAAAAATGTAGCTTCACAGAAATCCATACAGTTAAAAAGAAAACCACCACCACCACCAAAAACAGAGTAAGAAAGAATTTTTTGGATTTTGACAGTGTAAAAGAAAGAAAAGGTTGATATTTAATATGTTTTAAATTACTTATCTGCTCTAACTATTGTTATCACATCATATTTCACACACCTGTCTTGGTTATATCCTAACTATAGCTCAGTGCCAAGCAAAGTGAAAAAGTCAGAAAATAACAGGGCAGAGATTACAGCAAGGTTACAGTTGGGGGAAGGGGAAAAGCAGCTCCTGCGGAATAATCGGTTTTAAATTGGAGGTCTTTACTTAAAACCCTCAGGAAATAAAAAGGGTCAAAAAAAAAAAGAAAATTGCACAGGAGTTATATTACTTAAAAAGACAATCTCGTTTCTCTTTCAAAAATTGCTACAGTTTTGGAAGATGTCTTTGACAATCGATGTCATCACTTAAGGACCATTGCTCAATAAAAGAGTAGTCAAGAACTCTGAGTTTTATGGCATTTAAACGTTTCTGCCAGTTTGTTTAAAAAAAAAAAAAGGTATAGTTTTGATCAATTCAATTTAAGCAATTGAAAACTTGGGAATGTAAATTAATAAATTAAGCTAATTCTTAGTTTTATTTTCAATCAGGAATACATTTTTAAAAACATTAGTTTGAAGAAAGAGTTGGGTTAAAACTTTATTGATTCCATGATCCTGAATTATGTCACATTATGTATTTTTTTTTTATAAAACAGTCTACTGTCTACAGTGATAGAAAAAACAAACAACTCTGTACCTGGGGCAAATCTCCCCATATCATTTCATTTTAATGCATTCACTAATGAAAATCCTCTTGCTATTGGTAACACGAGCTAAAATCATGTTTAAAGTTTTCTAATGTCAATCAGAAAGTAATAATGTATTTGTTTTAATTTCTCATTTAAGTAATGAATTAAATAGGTATTTCATTAATATACAGGAACTCAATCTCAGTCAACGCTTCTTTCATGATAATTGTAATGAAGGCATGGGATTTCCAAAGCATGTGCATTGTTTCCTAAATAGATGTACAAATTGAAATTTGTTTTATAAATATCTTATTTCATAAACCACATGCCTGGCCCACAGTAGCCTCTCAATTATTTTAATTAATAAATTAGTTTTTCCTGGCTGGGCATGGTGGTGGCTTTCACCAATTTGCCCGGGCAACATGGTGAAACCCTGTTTCTACAAAAAATACAAAAGTTAGCCTGACATGGTGGCTCGTGCCTAGAGTCCCAGCACTCAGGAGGCTGAGGCAAGAGGATTGCTTAAGTCCGAGGGGTCAAGGCTGCAGTGAGCCATGATCATGCCACTACACTCCAGCCTGGGTGACATAGTGAGACCCTGTTTCAAATAAATAAATAAATAAATAAATAAATATTTTTTCCTATAGTTATTAGCCTATTTAGTCTATAGCTGTCACATATGCATTGAAATGAGGTTACAAAATTCAGCAGACACTAAAGACATGGTTTCTTGGGAATTCATGCTTAAGGACTTTACAGAATAAAAACAAAAGATAGAGTAAAGATATTGAACTTAGAATGGCCACAGCTAACCTAGGATTACCGTGCCCATGTTTCAGCCAGTTTTATGACACTTTATACATTGCTCTCTGGTTAGGCAAAATTGGAACAGGTGAAAGATAAATACAAGACTGGAAAAGGACAAGATACTGAGTCCAAGGAAAAAAAGCCAAAGAGATGCAGGAAAAATTAGGCAAAGACCATAAATGATGCACAAAGAGAATCAAAGAACTTCACTGTTATTTTTAGTGAATATTCAAAGTGGGAAACAAGTTAAACAAATTCAGACTGTTTTCCACTGTTCGTATGTTACTAAACTTTGGGAGAAGGCCTATGAATTACATTGAAATCTTGGTGTTAGCTTATGCTAGATTGAAATAATAGCTGACATTTTGGGGGCACTTACTATGAACCAGGCACTGGAATTATTATTTTTACACATCATCTCATTTAATCCTAATAACAACCCTAAGAGGTAGGCAGTATTATCATCTTCATTTTATGGTGAGGCAATTGGGCTTAGAGAAGTTACTTAACTCTAAGTTTACTAATTGCTTTGAAGTCATGTAGCTATTGAAGTGTCTGAGGCAAGACTTCAGACTGAGATTTGTTTCAGTTCAAAGCCCTTAAACCTCTAGGCTACTGAAACTGCAAGATTAGTGAGATTAAAATATGTCCTTGAAATCCCAGAGCAAAGTTTGTTTATTAATAAATCACCAACTGATTAAGGTAAAGCTCCTAATTAAACAGTAAAATGTATATAATGTAAAATGGAAGGATATTTTGTGATGTTTTTCCCCATTTTATTTTTTCTGATAATGACATTTAGTTGGAATTTTAGCCTTGACAAATGCCATATAAGCATATAAATATCTAAACATACATCTATGTATTTTCAAATAAATGTATACCAATATCTATACACACATTTAGATAGATACATGTAGACAAATAATATGGGGATATACTTACAGAAACATATGTAAACTTATATGTAAAAAAGTTTTACATGTTTTATATCTGTCAGTCTCCAAATCAATGAACAGATTTAACGCAAACCAAGTTTTAAAAACTCAACATAATCTTAGAGAAATCATCAAAATGATTTAAAATCTCATCTGGATGAATAAACAAAAAGGGATTACTTGTTTTATTAGACATTAAAATGTTACAGAGCTTAAATAATTAAAACACTATGATAAGACTGATCAACGGAAGAAAGTAGTAAGGCACAGTCACTGGTGAGTATGTAATATATGACAAAGAAAACACTATATACTGGTGGAGAACACCTAAACTATTTGTTAAATAATACAGGGTAAATTTAACTGTTTCATTAATGAGGATATAAAGGGGTTAGAAAATTCAGAAAATGCCACTGCAATAGCTCTGAAATATTATAAAAAAAATATTTCAAATAATCACAAAGTTGATTAAAACTTCCTTTGTAACCAAATTTCCATTAGAGCATCTAATATAGTATTCTGTGTAAATCTTGGACTCACAAAACAATGTTGACTATATAAGAATTAAGGAGTGGTTTTTTAATGTTATAATCTTTTCCACTTGCAATAGTCTTTAAATATGTATATGTTTAAACATGTATCCCATATTTTCTTCATTTCCTCTGATACTCTTGGAGAGGAGGAGGCTTCTTTTCTGCTTTCTTAGAGGAAAGGCTACTCGGGTTGAAAACTGGGATGTTAGTAAACAATGCTGGATGTCTAGCTACCTTTAGCCAAACACTTTGCAAGGCACTAGACTTCTGGGTCCATCATTCCTGCTACAGATACAGATAAAGCAGAGGGTACAAAATACAGGCACTGAGTTTGGTCTTATATTCTTATTAGATGGGTATAAACCTTTAAAATACCAATAAGAGAAATCTTTTATTATTTTGAGTTCTGGAGAGTTTATTATTCTATAAAGATATACTCATCCTTCCCTATTGAAACATGGTTATTTGATTTACTGGATTAGGGGAAGAGATGATTTTGCCTAAACCTTCACGCTTCCCCTATCTCCTGCAGAAACTTTTCATAATAAGGCTGGTAATTTTAATTGTGGTTTTGAAATACGGAAAGCATGTGTTATAAAAGTTTGTCTCTTTAACTCAAGTAACCATCTTTATAATTTTATTTTCTGCTTGTTGGCATGATGGCAATTTTTTTAATTATGAAAAATTTCAAACATATGGAAAAGATGAGATAATTGTATAATGAACACCCATATAACCATAATCTAATATATTCTAGGTTTTAAAATTATTAACAGTCTGCTTTTCTTGTTGTTGACATATTTTACATCATTCCTTCTAAATGTATTAGCACATTCTCTCAGGGGTTCTGTGGCTACCCTCAAAGATGGTTTCTACTGCAAAAGCAAGATATGTGCTTGAATGTTTCCCTTAAATTACCATATTTCAGAGTAAGAAAATGGTTTTAAAGTCACCTCCAATAGTAGCAATAAGGAGATTTTTTAAATTGTTCACTAAAAATGCATCACTATAGGATTATAGATTTTTATACATTAAGTTGTATAAACCAATTACAATTCTTATTCTTTTTGATGTTTGTATTGTTCAAGTTTAACCAGTAGCAGCCCACCAATTTTCTTCTGGTTTGATTATCTGTTTCTCATGGGTGAAAGGCATGATTTGCTGGGAAGGGCTGCAGTAACTGGGAGTAGGAAATTGGGCATGAATTGAAGGCTTAGAGGTGAAATGATATCAAACATAGTCACATTTACCAAACAGATGGCAAGGAGAAAAAGCTGAAATTAGATCAGAAGGGAAATATGCAGCTTTATTTTGACATGCTACTTTCTTTTCTAGATACTAAGTGTGATTTTTAATGGATACCTATAATTATTTTTCTTCTGTTACCCATTAAGTTGGGCAGAGCTCAGTTCTTTCATTCACATTTCTACCTGGATGAAGAGGTATTAGCACTGTCAAGAGCTATTTGGTTTCTCAAAGTAAGATGTTTTGCAATGAAAAAAATGTCTCAAGATAATGTTAATTATTTTCTAATAAATGCCAAATGATTTCCTGGATATTGCCAAATAAATGTTAATGAAAAATATAAGTACAATTTTTTGTTCCTCATTAAAAATTTTATTTATGTGGAGTTTCAAACTCTCTACAAGAATGATTAGTTTTCAATACTTAGGCAAGAGGAAATCAAGCTATTTGGGTCATTTAGCATGTGAATATGAGAGGAGTGGATCTTTTCAGATCCATAAGAGAAATGTAAACCATTTGCACAATTCAATTAAACTGTAAGACTAAAAACTGAAAACTAAATTTCAATAAGCTGAAAACTAAGTACTAAAATATTCTAAACCTTCAGAGAACTATGAAATTAAAAATATGTAATACTCATTAAATTTCCTTTGATTATGTGTGTATTTTCTTTTATCAAGCATAGGAGATGCTGTTGCTATAATGATATCCTGCTACAACAGATAATAGCAATTTCCCAATTTACCTATGTAAGATTGGGAGAAGGTAAACCTAGAAAGAGAGGCTGACACTGGTATAAATGAAGATGGAAAAATTTGGTAACTTACAGCATTGACTGCTGGTAGATCATTATTTCCCCAGTGAAGTTTCAGGAGATGTGGATTTGAGCCTTGGAAGAGAGGCTTGCATTCATTATTAGCATCAATAGTAATTTTTTTTAAAGCGTCAACACATTGTACCACCACATTCTGTTCCTAACATTTATAAATACAGTCTCTAAAGTACAAATAATTTATCCTACATCAAATAAAGCAAAACCAAACAAAAACAAAAAAAGTATTTATATTTTATTTCTTGCCTTTTAAAATTCTTTCCACTTTCAAATAATACATGTGTGTAAAAGGATTAAGTGAATAAGACATAGTAAGATGGATTTGTATACACAATATGCTTCTTTTGACAGAAATGGGATGAGGGAGAATGAGAAAAGGAAGAAAGAAAAAAGGCAAAAACCGCCTGCCAAAGGTCAAGCAGAAGGGGCTGCACTATATTACTTGATTCAATAATACCTCAATAAAGTTCACCATTACTTTTTTATTATAGCATATTGGTGCTTCTAAGAGCACTAACAGTGAGAAATAAATGAATATGGCTTCAGATGCTGCCAATGACAGTGGGAGGCCCTGTTTACTTCACTCTTATGAAGTCTTCTTGAATTGTGTCACTTGTAGAATTTGTACTTGACTTTTGGAAACATAAAATGTTCTTGCCACTGAGAACTAATTAAGAAATCTGGCCCTCTGTGACTGAGCTCATTTTGTTCAGGTTGACTGCATATTCAAGTTTGATTCAAGATGCTCATCTAATGTATACTGTGACCAACTATTTCAGCTGGATTAAGATAATTACCTAGCTCAACTCTCCTGATACATTCCACAAGAATGGCATTCAAAGCCCTTAAATGAGACTGCCACCAAATCGGCACTCCAGGTTTTTAAGAAGCTTAAAGTACAAAAGTTAACATTGTGCTTTGGAATGAACCCAAAGTAATCCCAGGCTACCATTAGCAAATAAAGAGGAGGATGGACCTCACAGCAGTTAACACATGGATGAATCTCACAGACATTGGGTTAAGTGAAAGAAGACAGACTCAAACAGTAGGTACTTATGATTCTACTTATAGGAAGCTCAAGAATAGGTCAATGTAATCTACAGTGACAGAAATCACAATAGCAACTACCTCTGGGAGGTGCGTATTGACATAGAAGAGGAATGAGGCAAGGATGATGGGAATATTCTATCTCTTGATCTACAATGGCTACATAGGGCATTATATGTCTATACAAATTTACTGAGCTGTAGACGTTGTGATTTCACCGTATGCAATACCTCTGTATTGCATATAAGGTATACTGCATATACTTCTCTATTGCTTAATACCGTATACTTCAATGAAAACAACCAAAAGAATTCTGAAAAAGTACCCAACAAAAAAACTTTCATATTTTTCAGTCAAATCTCCCAAATAGTTTTACCTTCACAATGCTGTTATTTGACTGTCATAAATGGATATGAGCTCTAGATTCTAGACCTAATTTGCCTTCCTGCTATAGAAGTTTAACAAAGGCATTTAAGCCTAGGCTAGCTGAGCAAAGTTAGCACACTCAGATTCCAGTGTCTCATTGTGTCAAGTGTGTTTACAGAAAAGTGGGAAAGTTAGGTCTTCCATGAGGGCCATGACCACAAGCCTGGGCCTAACGAAATTATTCATTAAATATTTATTGAGTGCTTTCTGAGTGTCAAATGCTATTATGGGCACAGAAGATACATAGGTGAACAAGAAAAGGTCCTGTTCTCATAGATCATACTTTCTAGGATTAGGAAAGAGAAAGCGACAAGCAATTTAAACATAAATGCACAAAATATTCTTAGCTAGTGGTAAGTGCTACATGGGGAGGACCCATTGTAGATGGGGTGATCAGAGAAAGCCTCTTTGAAGATGTAACATTTGATCTGTGTCCTGAATGATGAGAGCGAGCCAGTCATGAAGAAAGCAAGGAAAACAATGAAGCTGGTAGACAGAACGGCAAGCCAAAGCCCTGGAGGATGGAAAAATCTTGACATATTTGAGAAATACAAAGAAGGTCAGCATGTTCCAACTAGAGGGAACTAGTGGAGAAATTATGTGGGAAAAAATAACAGACAGGCTTGGAGGCCATTTTACAAAGTATGAATTTGGTTCTAAAGACAAGAGCAAGCCATTGAAGATTTTTAAGCAAAGGGATAGTACGAATGGAAAGAATTTAGACTTCAGACATGTTTGGAGGTAGATTTAATCAGATATATATAGATTAAAAAGTGGCAAAGAGGGAAAAGGAGGAATTAAAAATAACTGCCTGGTTTTAGGCTGAGACAGCTGATGGTGGGCATGATGAGGGTGCCATTCCCCAAGATGAAGGAGATTTGGGGGATGAACGTATTTGAGAAAAAACATAGATTCATTGTGGACAGGTTGTTTCAGCTACCTTTAAAAGCCATCTCACAAATGAACACATTTGACTTCAACAGAAGAAATTATATGACCTGATGAAGCTCAAAATCGTCATTCAGGTGGAAAAACAACTTCAGGCTTATGCTTCAAAATGGTGGACTCATTGTATTTTCTTTCAATAATGAGGACAAAATATTGAGTATCAACAGGGATATTTCCAACATCTTCCTGCTGATTTCCTAAGACAGAAACCATTAGAAGGAGTTATTGAACATTTGTGCTATCGTGCTATCATCTATGGCAACACACGTCCTACTCTTTGGAGGATTGCTAAGGGCAAAGTTCTGGAGTTTTTCAAAACCTGGAACTAATGATGATACTATAAAACAGGGCTTTTAATACACTGTTGGTAGAGATCTCTGCCAATTTAAAGGCCAATTTGATAATATCAATTAAAATTTTAAATATGTAGGCCCTTTGGCAAAGTATTATCATTTCTATTACTATATTCAAAAATTTTGCACAATTACATAGGATATTTGTTTAAGCATTGATTTGGAAATCATTCTAATATACATAACTAGAAGTTATGTATGTATATGGTTACTTATACATAATGAAATAGTACACAGCCATTAAAAATAAGAAAGATCTGTATGTACTGACATAATAAATATATATATAAAGTAAGTAGGTAAGTGAAAGTGCAAGTTATAGCAAGTATAGTCTAATCTCATTTTGAATGAAAAAACTTCTTAAAGAAAAGATCAAATTGTGGCTTTTTTTCATGTCTGGGATATTTCTATGACATTTAGATTTTTGTAATAATCATATACTACTTTTATAATAGAAAAGAACCATAATAATATTTTTCAAAGCCATCTAGTGCAGAATTCATACAAAACAGGGTATATGAAACTTAGCCTTCCAGTGCTAGAAATGCTGAAGTCAAAAAGTCAGCCAGGCATGGTGGCTCAAGCCTGTAATTCCAGCACTTTGGGAGGCCAAGGAGGGCAGATGGCTTGAGCCCAGGAGTTCAAGACCACCCTGGGCAATATGGCAAGACCTTGTCTCTACAAAAAATACACACACAAAAGAAAATTAGCAAGGCATGGTGGTGCGTGCCTGTAGTCCCAGCTACTCGGGAGGCTGAGGTGAGAGGATCATTTGAGTTCTGGAGGGGGAGGTTGCAGTGAGTGATGATCATGCCACTGCACTCCAGCCTGGGTGACAGAGCAAGATGCTATTTCAAAAAAAAAAAATGTCACGAGACCAAGTATAGTTTTGAGATAATTGTGGCTTTTGCTAAACAAACAAACAAAAAGCAGTTTTGAGTGTAAGTTATAATCTTGGAACTATAATAGGAGGAAATATAGGCATAGATCTGTGCTTAATATCTGAACATCTGAGTATCTTTCTTGTCTGTTGTCCTAGCTGAGATATCACAGGAGTTGTTGTTTCTCTCAAATATTCAAAGGCTTTGGGAAGGAGACTGCTAGTTTTCTGGTTCTAATTGTTTTATAGAAGACTATATTAATCTTCCAGGAAAAGGTTATACAACTTCACATGAAGGGCTCACATCATCAAAATTATTTTGAAGAGAAAATGAATTATAGAATTGTCAATTCTCTCAAAATTGTTGTATACATCTCATGTAATTCCACTTAGAATTTCAAAAGAGCTTCTTTTAACTAAATTTCTTTTGGAAGAATAGATGTCTGAAAACATTAGAGTTAATGGTGTAAAAGTAGAATAGTGAATGAGGACTTACTTTTCTAGATAATAAAACATACTATAAAGCTATTATATTCAAAAGAGAATTTTCTTGACCTGAAAATAGAAAAACTAGATCACAGGAATTAAACTCCAAATAGATTAAAGACTTAAATGTAAAACATAAAACAATAACAAGCATGAAAAACTTAGTGTATATGTATTAAGTAAGGGTTGGAGAGCTTTGTAAAAAAGACAAAAGACCAGAAACTATAAAAGACATGTTTGACTTCATAAAATTAAATTACACTTGTACTGCAAAAAAAAACACTAATAAAGCCAAAAGAATATTTAAATGCATATAAAGGATTACTTTACAAATTAATTTTTTATACCACAAAATCCCAATTTAAAAATGGGCAAAGGATATAAATAGGCAATTCAAACTGGAGTAAATCCAAATAGGTGGTAAGTCTATGAGTGATGTTTTAACATTCAAGCTAAAGAACAAATAACCTACTACTTGGCTACAAAATGATAACAAGTACTTTGAGAAATATAATAGGTAGCCTCATACATTGCATTAGATATGTAAGGAGTAGAATTAGTAAAAAAATAAAAATAAAAGAGCAAATGTATCCATGATAAGAACAGGATTATGATATATCATCAACATACATGTACATGCGAAAAAGTGATGTGTTGAAAGGATGATCATTAAAACACTAATTGTGGTTATCCCCAAATAGTAAGATTTCAGGTGAGTTTAGCATGCTTCTTATACTTTTTGGAATTATTTTTGTTTTTCTACTTTGTAAAACACTATATTTTCAATTAAAATTTGTGAAAAAATGAATTCTTACAAAACTTAAAAACCCTAAAAATATCCTCTTCACTCCACCCCTCCTTTTCTGCTTTTACTTCTAATTCAAGCTTGTTTTTTCATTTTAGAGGGAATGGGGGTGGGGTAGGTGTAGGGGATTAGAAATTAGAAAACATGCTCACCAAGGAACAAGGGCTATTGGCTGTTCCTGATTGAGATTCAGATAGAATGACACAATACAGCACTTCTAAAAGTTTCCATTTCATCTCTTCTCATTCCTATTTTAGTAACCTTTGACATTTGGAGAAACAAAAGCCTACATTCATTTTTGTACTTGTCTTTCCCTAGGGCCTTATTCAACAATTGTCAGAGAATATTTTGTACCACTGATAGCAATAACAGCCTCTAACCTGCCTTCCCTTCTATCACTTTGAGTCCAAGACAAGGCAACAGAATGCAGGGATAAGTGAGTCTTGTCTTTGCCAGTTTATTTGAGATTCATCTTTCTTGTTGTATTTTAGATTTACAGTCCCACTCCCCACCCCGGTGTCATCTGCAAGCTGAAATCTGAACTGACACCATCTACTCTGCTAGCTGCTTATAAAGACTGGTTGTAATTAGGCACAACGTGGGCTACAATGTAAGCCTGTGTTGCTATTAACAAGTGGGATGTACAGCATTGGGAGACAAGAAGTGCCCTTTATTCCCGTTTATGTTACCGGAAAAATAGACATACATAAAGCCAGTGCCATGTTAAGTTTTTTAAGGCAATAAAAGTGTTTTGAATTCCTAGACATCCTACGAGTTTCAGTTTTATAAAATGTGCCATCTATTTTCTTTCTTTTCCCTCAAATCTTTTAGCATCACACATTTAGCCTGGCTCTTTCCCTTGTCTAGAGGCCAGGGAGGGTTCCCAGCATATGCTTATGCAAGAAAAGGGATGTTTGCCTTCTTTCCAACCTTGCCCCCGCAACTCTCCTCATCATGCAAAGCTGAGAAACAGAAACACTATACAGATCCTTTGGAACCTCCTGTGTGCAAATTCCAAAGGAGTTTAGAGTTCTAAGGAGGAGTTGGAAGTACACAGAGAACAAGAAGTGTGTTCCTTCCCTAGCCAAGAGTTCCTGAGGGCAAATCCCTCTGGTCTCCATGGGTACCTCTCACTATGCCCAGAATGTAACCCACTGGCTTCTCTCCTCATTGTTGTACAGAAAAGAAGCTCATGCATTCAACAACCAGGACTGTGCTCAGTAATACTGCTGAGCAGACACCTAGTGACCCAGGAGACAACTGGCTTTAGTTTTAGTTTAGTAGGCGTTTATTGAGTGCTCATTTCTTGCAAGGCTCTTATCTGGGGATAAATAGATGAATAAGCCCATGTCACTGACCAGGAAGGGATGATTTTCTATGAGAATAGTTAGGTGGATGACAAGATAATAAGACATTGTAATGACTATAATAGAAGTATAATCAAGGTTTGAAGAAGGACAGGAAAGAAAGTATGGGGAAGGTGATTTAGTTATTTTTCCTGGGACAGGAAGCTAGAGAAAAGGAAGGAGAAAATAATTTTAGAGATGGAGTTAACATTGAGCTTGGGTCTTAAAATATAGGAATTGGATGGGTGTGGTGGCTCAAGCCTGTAATCCCAGCACTTGGGGAGGCCGAGGAGGGAGGGCCTCTTGAGCCTATGAGTCTAAGACCAGCCTGGGCAACATAGGAAGACCCTGTCTCTACAAAAAATAAAAATAAAAATAATAAAATACAGGAGATTATGTATAAGAGAAATAAAACTAAAAGGAGGCTGTCTACGCTGCAAAAAATATTTGCAAAGACAAGAAGCATGACCACAGTGTGGCTCAATGGTGAGTAGTTTGGTGTCATTAAGGTGTAGGGCAAACGTGGGGAGTGCCTGGAACCGTAGACAGGTCCCAGGTTGTGAATTGTCTCTTCACCTTGTATGAGTTGTTACAGGCTTTTTAGGAAGGAACAAACATAAACAGATTTTTAGAAATAAGAGAATGGCCTCAACAGAGAAGACCAAATCAGAATGACAATGGTGGTGAGTGCTTAGTTATTGGTTGGTGTTGAGGCCAGAGAAAAAAGTTTAGGAGACAGCAGATTTCCGTCAGGTGGAAATGATGCAATCCCAAATCAACCCTGGATGAAGATGATGGGACAAGTGAGAAAAATATTTATAGACAGAGTTGGTTTAATTTGGCAACTGACTAATTAGGTAGGGGTAAAAAGGTTGGGAGGAGAAAGTAGCTTCCTTTGTTGGATTGCCAATGTTTGAAAAACATCGTGATGATTTCCTCGGCTCATGATACAATAAGGTTTATGTTGTATGTATCTTAGGATCTGAGACCTTATGCTGAAATAGATTGATTTTGATAATTCAGTCTATTTCATTCTTTAGTTGTACCCTTCACTCTTTGGTTGATGTAGATAATATTTATAACTTTTGGCATTTTGCATTATAATTGGTGTGAATATTTTATGGAAAATTGTACCCCAGTGTGAAAACAGCAAGTCCAACTTGCAAAACTGTGTAGCATTCCGACGTAAGATATCCCTAAGCAGCAGCACCATTTCCAGGACTGCTTATGATACCATGTCAAGATTCAGACACCCCATCCAGAAATAAGGCATAAATTTCACTATCACATATTAAAGATAAACACAACAGGGATAGGAATGCAACAATAATATCAAAATACATGTAGTGCTCTGAGACTAAAATTCTTCATCTAACAGCAACACGTTAAAAGGGGGAAAGAACCAAACAACCAAACGAAACAAAAACCATGCCTTGTTTCTTGATTTCTTTTCCCTTCACAGTCAAAAAGGTATCTAAGAGAAATTATATAGAATTCAAAATAATGGCTCTAGGGATTCCTAACAGAAGGACAATATTAGGTCACGGCCATCATATTTCTGGTAAAATCAAGTATGTTCTTTTGGAAGAGGCTTAAATTTTTTAATTTGTAAGGTCACAATAGTCTGTCTCCTTTTTCATTTTCGCCCGATGCCTTGCTAATGCCTATCGTTTTTGCTATGGGGCTTTTCTTAGGTAAACTGGTGTGACTTGTGGTGGGTAGTATACTTACTAAGTTAGTGAAGAATATTTAAAACTAGAATTTTCACATTTAGGATCAGACAGGCTGTGGGCCACTATTCCTTATTCTTATCTCTCTACAACAGGAAGAACAAAGGAGGCCATTCAAACTTCAGGCTCCACACAAACCCAACTCTTCCACTTAACCACATTTGTGACCTTGAGAGAGTCCTTCAATCCCTTTTTACCTCCGTTTCTTCACCTTTAAAAAGGGATAGTAACAGTACCCAATTGTGGAGTTGTTATGAATATTAAATGAATGAATCTATGCAAAACACTTATACTAGCCTTTGACACACATGAAGCCGCATGTAACAGTTGTTGCTCTTGTGACAGTTACTGGCGCTGCTGATCATTCTGAACTTTTCTCCTTTAAATGCACAATAAGACCCATTGCATTCAAATCCACAGTAGGACCTTACTGAGCTGCAACAATTGAATAATAAATTGCTACCATTTTATTTAAAGATGCTCTTCCCCCAATTTTTAATTCCATCCATTGGTATCTGGTTTTTGCCTGCATACACCTTGGCCCTGCGCTCCTAGTAGACAAAAACTCACCATACAAAGAAGTACATTAAAGCAGCCCCCAGCCATTGTTTCATTTTAGTTTCTCTTAATTTCCTTTAACTTCATTATGTAACTTTGTAATTATTGAAAATAATAGAAAGGAAACATCTTTAAAATACACAAAAGGGTATGTGATGTTGATTCCTAGAACTGAGGAAAAGTATCCTGCCCCAACTGTTAAAAAAGGTTTATCTTTCTATGCTAAAATGAAAATTCTGAAACAAAGAAATATTACATGAGCTGTGTTGACGCATCATAATAACAGTAAGAAAGCCTTATTCTTTGGGTGTAAATTTTATGTTTTTGTTTTACAGTTCCAAAAATCTATGCATTTGAAAAGTACAGCAACAGAAACTTGTTATAAGTCAAGTTTGCATTGCTATTGGTTGATTTTGTACGTTTCCATTTCTTTCACCCTGAGTTCCCTGCAGCTTTATGACAAGTAAATGAAGATATATGAGCCTGCTGAAGAATTACAAACATTTGAGGTGGCGGGAGCAAGGGCCTGAGGTCATGCCCAAGATGCAGGTGTTCAGAATTCCAATCCCTGCCTTAGCAAGGGCTTGCTGAGTGCCCTTGAGCAAGTCACTTTGCTTCCCCGGACTTCTCTCCTCCCTGCTAGGGTAAGGATATTAATGCTCAGCTCCCACATGGGGGGATCAAGTGCATTAAGTAATTAGAAAACAAGATTCCCATAGAACTCTGTAGGAAATGAGAATTTAGTCAGATGATTCTTAAGTGTTCTGGAAAACAAAAAACAAAAATTAGACTGAGAGTTACACAAAGCAAAATTTAGTTGTCAATACATAAGATTGGTGGAGGCTACCTCTCCATTTTACCTAAGCAGGAAAACATAATATTTAAGGACATATATTATTTCCAAATAAAATTCCACTCTTCTCTCACACACACACACGCACACACACACACACACGAGATACCCTTCCTCATTCTTTTTTTATTTTAAAGTACTGCACCTATTTGGTTTCAAAATAGGAGCCTTCTACATAAAATTATCAGCTTTAAAACAATGTTTGAAATAATTAGGTCACAAATTCTGGAGCCCTTTAATGTGGTTGCAATTCTATAACTATCTGTGCATTCCATGTATGGCCCTATTAAATGCACCAGGCACCAATGTTGCCGGCTGTCAAGAAGCAAAATGAAAAATAGTTTTAATAGCTGCTCTTTGACCTGTTTTATATTTTATGTCAATTATAACAGCACACAACCATGCATAATTATGAAGCATAGATGCATTAAAATGTACACATAATTTGTGTTCTTATGGCAACCATTGCATTAGGCTCTAGAAAACAAACCTATTGTTATAAGTCATTTGCACATTAATATATTAGTATTAAATATCGAAGACAGATTTGTCTATCCATCTGTTTTGAGTCATTGTAAGTAAATATATCTTTTTGGAGGGGTGGACAAAATCTCTACATAAATGCACTGTAGGTGCCATCTGCACCATATATTATAATACAGAGTTTAGCACCATCGTGCATAGCAACTCCAGCAAAGACGGTGCCATGTGATTGTCATTTGAATGTCATTTTTAAAAAATGATCTGGTATATGGACAGAAGGAGGATTTTTTTTTCTGGCACTGCCATGAAAATTCCTTCATTTGACTATCCTGTGGCTTTTGGATTTCTTTCTTAAAAGCTTACATTTTTCCAAGGATAAAAGGAAAATAATTATTTTAATGCTGGGTAAATGAACAAAAAAGTATGTTTTCTCCATGGCAAAATTAGTAAAATACCACAGAAAAATTGCTTTAAAATATCTGATAATTGTAACAATGACCCGAGAAGCAGGTAATAAACCCAGAAAATGACCTTTCTATGCTACAGATGAGGAAACCAGGGATTTTTCTACTAGATGACAAAACAGAGTTATCAAAGAACAATCAGATAATTCCAATTTTAACTTTTCAGCATCCTCATAATTTTATGGAGAGTGAAGCTGCTGGAGTGGAGGGAACAGGAGAGAGATACCAAATAAGAAACAGAAATCAGACTTCCTATAGCCCCAAGGTTTTCCATTTAATACCTTCATGTTCATAAATTTAATGGAAGTAAGACTCCACTATCCTGTCAGTTTTGACCCTATTTCTCTATCTCTGAGCAATTGCTTTAGATATCCATCTGACCTTACTTCATCTGAAAGCTCATATGTAGAATCTATAACAGTCAAACTGATAGAAACAGAGTAGAATGGTGGTTTCCACAGGCTGGTGGGTAGGGAGAACATGGAGATATTGGTCAAAGGGTATAGAGTTGCAGTTACACAGAAGGAATAAATGATAAGTATTTAAGGTGATGGATAGTTAATTAGCTTGAGTCAATCATCTCACACTGTATAACATCACTGTGTACCCCATAATTATATAGGATTATAATTTGCCAAAAAATTAAAATAAAAAGTAGAAATAAATTGGCAAAATAATCAACATTTCAGCAAGGAAAAAAAATCAGGGCAGGAGGTTGAGGGATGGGAGGCAGAGGCAGCAATGAACTGTTTCCCTGAAGTCCTGACTGAAACAGATGACTATTTGAATTTCTACTTAATTCACTTTAAGTGATCACATTTTTATTTGGGTGACCAGAGAGAATCCGAACAATTTCAACATGCCTTTCTGAAGCTTCATCTAAGGTGTTTTTCACTTCTCTATTCTTTGCTTCTTTTGTTGGATGTCAGTAAATGTAGATGTAAAGAATGTTTATTCCATTTCCACATAACCAGACTTTGAATTCAGGCATTTCTGGGATGATTTTAATCTACAATGACTACTTAATTCACTCATATATTTACAGGTGTAATATATATTACACCCATATAATTTACAGTTTACAGGTATTACATCTGTTGCCAAAGTATCACCCAGATATTATTTAAAGCTTTAATTTATTTCAATTCCAAGAAGTTTCTCTAGGATCTTTAAAATACTTGTCTCTAAATGCAGTATCTCTATCTTTAAATAATCATGTAAAATGTAAAGTGTTTGGAAGAGGACTGGAAATATCTGGCTTTGATGGACTTTTTTTTTTTTAAACTTGCACTATGGAAAGAAAATTGCTCTGTACTAGCATAGCTCATTCCTGTTTAATATTAGTCAGATAAAGGGAATAATTTTCTGAAGAGAAATGGGTACTAATGGAAGAAAATAAAAGCAGGGGAAAAATAACTGATGAAGAAGGAAGAAAATATGTACCTGAGTAATTGAAGGCAAAAACACAATGAGAAAGGTTGTAGTAGTGAATCGCAATCTCAAATTTCTAGAAAGAGCTATCAAAATTCAGACAAACACATTGGAACTCATGCCTCTGAAGCTCAACACTGAACAATTTCAGATAGTTCTGGAGTGTGTCATGGAGTCACCCATGAGACTACCTGGCTGGCTTCATGCCGCACCGTGTTTTGTGGGATAAGATTTTGAGTCTCAGGGATGAAGATGTGAAGGAGATCACAAAGCCGAATCCGACAGAAAGAGGTCTCCCTTTTGAGAATGTTGAGGTACGCTTAATTTAAAATTATATGCTTTTCAAATTTTAAATGCTAAAGGATCAGCAATTTAAAGAAAATGGCAGAGTTAGTTCCTCACAGGGCAACTTTCTAAATATTGTCTTCAGAATGAAAATAATATAGTCGATCCTATAGTATTTACTCATTGTTTTAAGCACTGTTTCCTCAAATCCATTTTTACAACACAAAATTGATATTTGTTTAGCTCACAGACATTTGACAAGTATATCTGTAGTTTGCTTACTCTCATGTACTAAGATGGAGTTTTTACGCTTTTTAAAAGTTATTATTGATTCATTTTACCCATTTAAATTCTTACAGTATTTTTTTCCTTCTATTATGCCTGTATGTGTTATGTGATTTGACAACATAATTCACTGACTTCCAAGGCTGCTTCATTTTTCTACACTTAATTATCCAACCCAACTAAAATTAACTTTTCAAAATAGCATTCTTTCACATGCCAGTTATAAAACTGACTACAAAGAAAGTTCTATACATTTCGGTGGATAATACTTCAAGCCAAACTGTCTAAACTGATGGAGACTCTTTACCATTATATTTAAACATCTTAGATTTTTCTCCAGTTTGTCTTCTTTACATAACTTCTTTTTCCTTAGTAAAGTCTACTAGTTTTATTCCTATGTCACCACCTTTACCCTCATTTTCCAGGAAATGGGACAAAGCAACTTCTGTTGAAATACAAAACCCCTTACTTGTCACAAGTGTCAATCAAAACTTTGCTTTGTTGATCTCTGCTTGGTTTTAGTTTACTTTACATTCTAAGGAACTTCTTTATTAAGAAATTTTTATTTTAAAACTTTATTGATATATATATTAAGAAATCACCAATTAGACTCATCCATTCAACATTGGCTTATTCATTCATCCGTTGCATACTACCAGGGCTAATAGGCAATATTCACACATTTGGCAAAAGTTACCATCCCAGGAGCCTGTCTTCCTCTGGATATTATAAGGTATCCAACGCTAATGACAACGCTTCTGGGTTCTGTATTCGGGGAGGCACAGCTGCAAATCTGTGTAGTACTAAACTTTGGGGTGGGACCAGGGACCTATCAAATGGACAGGACCAATCTTTAAGTATACAGCACACAGCAGCATTTCTCAGTACTTCAAACTTGGGGATAGGAGACTAGTGCAGCATTATAATGGATATCCTAATTTAATTAAAGAATAATTATAGAGCTACAGATCAGAACATATGTAAGATTTCAGAAAAAGATGATATTTCATTCTATCTTTCAACATTTAAAAATTATGTGAAGTCCCTAGAGGATTTTTGATTTGATAAAGAAAAAAACTTTTGTAAAATCACATGCAATTTGGCCTTCAAATGATTTTCATATTTATCATAGAAACAATACATGCATTAGTATATAGATTTTTAAAAGGTATAGGTAATTTCCTATGCATCTTCAAGTTTACTTAATGGAAGTCTGGATGTCCACGTAAAGTCATGTTGGATCTGATGACGTATTTTTAATGGCATTATTTACTTGTCCTAACAACTGAAAGGCTTTTTTTTGTTGGGGGGAGGGCAGTGGAAATCTATCTGGTACTCAACTAGAAACATCCTGGGGGTGGTAGGAGTTTACATTTTCAAAGCTATTGCAAGCCAAAAAGACTGAATGCCACTATGTGTCAAACCTGTTTAGATTCAAAATATTAACTCTCCCCAAAAGTTATTGAGTTTTATATTGACAAGATGTTCCACTTAGTTGCCTAACTTGAAGAAGAAAATAAGAGGCTTGCATTGATTTGAGAACTATCTCTCTGGTTAGGTGCTTTTGTGATTTTATAAAGATTGAACTTCCCGGAGTTGGTTAAAGAATAATATGGCCCTGATAAATCACTGATATGCAGAAAAAGACCAAATCTCTGCATTTCTGAACCACCAAGGGGTAAAGAAAACAGGGCAAGCCTTGTCTTACCCACATGCGAAAAATCAGGTTACTCAAACTATGTAGTGATAATGACCGCTGAATGTAGCATAAGTAAATATTTGTTATGGGGCCTACATGGTAAGAATGAAAAGGACTTATTCACTTTACTTTGGACCCTTCCTTGGGTTTGAACAGAAAGTCAGACTGATGAAATCTCAACACTTGGTCCTAGACCAGCAGACTGCTCAAGGAAGAAAGCACTAGCTCTTGTAAGGTCAGACCGGGTTTGGTCCAATCAGTTGCAGAGAGGTTGTTCTTCAACGCACTGCTGGCATTTGGGAGTTGCTGTGACAGGCTACAGGAAGAGATTTCATTCTTCTTTAACTTGGTGGCCAGCCTGCAAGCTACTGTGTGAGTCCTTTCCCCCTAATCCATACTGTTCAATTGCCACGAAAGCTTGTAAACAGGAGCCTCCATCAGTTACCTCAGAGTGGTCTGAACAAACTAACATCATAACAAGAGTGTTTATGGAAAAATGCTTAAGCACTGAAGCAGAAAGGGCTTAGCACTGATCAGACCTCTCTTCCACCTTTATTCTTTACTGTTCACATTGAAATGCAAATATCAGTGCAGGGTTTCCACTGGCGTGCCACTCACAAATTGAAAAGCAGTTTTTATCTATGCAAATGTAAGCATGGTAATTGAAGTTAATCAATCAATGCTAGCTTTCACTAAAACCTTGAACATGATTGAATAAAGTAATTATCATTCAGCAGAAAATGATGAAGTTGTAGACAGCATGAACCTTATTAAAGGAGGATTTTGAGTCACAATGGCTTAATTTAGCTAACAGCCCAGCCTTAGCCCAAGCAACATACTACTCTTGCTGTCTAGAATTGTTTTACGATTAAAAAACAACAACAACAACAATAATAATGGGGGTGGGGGAAGGCGAAGGTAAGGATAAAGTAGGGGGTTTATTATTTTTATAGTGCTTACATTAATAAAAACTACTTGTCATGCTAGAAAAGAGAAGCCATAATTAACATCTTTAAAAAAGCTCTAAACAGATCAGTGAACAAAGATTGCTATGACATTTTTGATATGCCCAACAGCAATAACAGCCTCTTAATGCTATTATTATATTTCTAACATAAATGGGTGAAATAAGGTGAGCATCTCAGAAGT